>NC_088393.1:38695000-38985000 GCF_037993035.2 Macaca fascicularis | reverse complement strand
CATTTAAAACACAAACACATACCACACACGCACACACACACACACACACAACACACATGCACACACAGTGGGTACACTAAAAGCGTTATTTTATAAGTCATGCCCTGGAATGACTTAGAGAAACTGATTCCATTATAGCACTTTTAAAAGTTGACATGTGGCAATTGCAAATTAGGGGCAAGCGTGTTCAAGAAAACAAAGCAGTAGGAGAAAGCAAAAGGCATGCTTTTCCCATTCTCCGTGAAAACACTTTGTTTTACTGTTTTCTGATGCCAGGGCCTATTTTTCAAAATGTGGGGGATGTGTTTCTTTCATTTCGAAACCTCCTTTCTGGTTTGGGTCAATTTGAGGTTTTCATAAGGTCCCGGTTGTTTGGTTGTGACGTCACTGTGGGCGTTCACTGACCCTGGCTGGTGCTGCATGCCAAGCCCTGGCTGGGCTCCTCCTGGCTGCCCTGTGTCCCCACAGGCAGATCTTCCCCTGTCCCCTGGAATCTGAGTTTTAGCGTTTCCTCCTGGTGGTGAGGACTTACACACATTCCCACTTTGCGAAATCACATTATTCTAATGAGAATGCAAATGAAAGGAAAGCTGTGGGAAATGGCTCTAGATGAGTTGCTTGTCAAAAATGCTTTCCTGGGGAGGGGGCGCCAGGAAGGGGCGGGTGAGCCGAGCTCCCTTGTTTGCCGAGTGAGCAGCGTTTTCTGGGGGACTCGCGTTGGGTGGCACCTGGCCAAGTCTGAAGGAAACACATCTTCATTGATGTGCCTATTGTTACTGGTTCTTATTCATGGTATTTAAACAACTCATGCAGGTTTTGACAGCTTTTCCCTTTTCGTATTTACATAAGTCCTTTTATTTTGGTAAGAGTTCTGAAGACCAGTGGTCGGAGGAGGGAAAGAGGGGAAGCAAGGTGAATGCAGGCTTGGATGAGGCATCAGTGGAACCCCTCAAAGGCTCAGGCAGGGTACTGAAAACATGTATCATTGAGGCACAAGAAAGAGCCATGGCTCTAGGTCCATCTGCTAGGCTCCTAAAGCACTCTTTAGTGGAGTGGGGAAAAGAAGATGCATAGAAAGCAGAACCAGAAGGGAATTCACCTGGGTAGCAGGGCACAGTGAGCTCTCTTTGCATCTCAAGATGATACCTAGCCCTTTGTGGCCTTGGGCTTTTACGTTCCTTGTAATGGGTTGGAAGTCCAGGGCTCTGTCCCCATCACTGAGCTCTAATTGTTATGGCCACGTGAGATCTGGCTATGAATGTCCTTATCCTTATGGGGTTCACCTGGATCCCTGGTGTTCAGACAGGCAGCTGGTCTGGGAGATGGCTGCACCTTCCCACGCAGCCTGTCTGAGATGGCATCTTTTCAGGGTGAACCAGAGTAATGCAGGTCCCTCCGTGAATGCAGGACCTGTCAGACATGTAGCAGGGTAAGTTCAAAAATAGAGTTCAGCGTGACCCAAAATAAAATCACAGCTTTTTGTTGCATGTGAGTCCCGTGAGGGTGGCAGAGGACACTCCCGGGGTGGGGGGTGCCTGGGTTTGGAAGCTTGGAGGTCACCCCGTCAGTTCATCTTGTCTCACGGGCAGGTAAGAAGCTCAGCGTTACTTGGACCTTTTCAACGGAGGGAGAATTTATGTATTTTCTTAATAAGATGTTAATTTTCCATAGCATGCCATTAGATTGCAACACATTTTTTAGGGAAAGATGTTATCTTTATGGAGTTGACTTATTTGCAAACTTAACATAAGCTTTCAAACCCACAGAAAATATGGCAGTGTGTTTATATTTAAAATAGATTTTAAAAAATCCAGTGAGTTGCTGTGAATTTACTTACCGCCCAATAATACAAGGATAAAAATAATTTATGCTCCTATTTTAATTAAAAGCAAATCATTTTTGTCAAGTAACAGGAGCTCAGTCTAGTGGTTAGATCATAAAGTGGGAGTGGAGACTCTTAGCTTTCTTCTTGGCTTGGGCATGGACTGGCTGCCTCATGGGGAAGGTTTTTAATCTCCTCTGAACAACTCTACCATCCTTGTTCACAGTGACCCCCACTGTAATCAAAGGCATCGTATAAGGCAAAGTCCCAAGCCTTGGTCTGAGAGGTTGGCGACTGACATCAAGGATCGAGAGACAACGTGAGGGTGGAAGGGCTGGAGACAGGGCCATCATGGGGGTGTGGGATTTTCCATCGCACCAAAAAAATTGAGTGGCATGTCATGTTCAAAGGGTCTGCAGTTGATTCCCATGGCTGCTGGAAGACATGGATCCAAACATGCTCAAGCCATCTCTTGTTCCCAGGACTGATGCATGTCGCAAATTCACGAGAAGGAATGAAATTGTCAGGAGGCTGGGTGTAGACAAAGAGTTACAAGAGACGCTGCAGCCCACGATTGCATTTGCTCCATATTTCCTCATCTATCATGTGTTTTTTGAGCACCTACTGCATACCTGGTTTGAAGATGAGCCAGTTCTGTGTGGATGAAAACAGCTGGGGAAGATTGCATGGCCAAGGCAGAGTGTTACTGGTCTCTGAGCCTTGCTGTGTCTCCAGAGCATTGCTGGACTTCCTTTGGAAATAAATGATGTGCAAGATGTAATTTCTACCGTCCAGGGATGCCGGGATGCCAGGCATGTTGGAAACTCAAGGCAAGGTGGCAGTTCCTGGGGAGTCCCTAAATAACAGCACAAAGAAGCTAGTAGTTAAGTTTTGACCTTCACAAGGCAATTAATAAAGAGATAAGAGCAGACACCATCTATTGTCTGAGTGTATTACTTATGTGGGCATCGGGATGGAACCTTCCAGTATGTATTGGTGCAACACGTTGAACTTGTAGTCTGAAAACTGGATTTCAACCCTGAATCATCTGTGTACTTAGTCTATGAACTTGTTCAAAGTTCTTCACTAGTACAGTGCCTATAAAATTTATGAGAACATGCCTTACAAACTACAAGCACAGTGCATGAATATAGTCACTTACCTTGTTCTTTGATTTGTCACTTGTATCTGCTTCTTCATAATCCCTACAAGGGAGAGACTTTGTATCTTCCCTGGGACTAAATACATAGGTAGGTGGATGGTTAGATTTATACTGGCTGCTTCCAGATCTACAGGAGGCTGCTTCCTCAGTAACAATAGTCTCTTAAAATATCACTTAAGGAGCAGAAAAATCATTTGGTTGGAGAATAAAAAATCACACCTATCCATCTCTTTCTTTCCTATCATAATAAGCATGCATGTGCCATTGTGGTTTCCACCAAGGTGCAGTAGTGAAGCAGGAGGGGAAGGGAATAGGGTTTTCTAGTTTCCACGCAGGGCAGTTTTCTATCAGGATGTTCTTTCTTATACAATGATTCACAAAGTTGTCCCATTTTCTTCCTTTCCCACCAAAGGCTACTGAGCCTGATGAATCTGCCAGAAAGACTCCACTAAACCAGGCTCCAAAGAGGTCACAGACAGATTGGGGGTATGGTCATTCCTGTATATGAGCCCCCAGGGAACTTGAATCCCACTTCCAGGAAATAATTAGAAGTGACCAAGAATTTAACTTTGGTTCTGACAGTAAGTAAGAAAGTGTCAAAGGGCACAAGTTGTGAATTTAGACCAACCTGCATTAGAATTTTTACTCTATTATCTCACAGTAACTTGGTTAACTAGTTAACTTCTCTGGGCCTCAGTTTTCTTGATAAGATAATAATAATAATATCTCTCTAATATTGTTACAGACATTCAAGGAGAAATGTATGTAAGTGCTTATTGTTATTATCCATGCCCTAAAATAATTTAGGTATGGGGGAAGTCAGTTCAATATGGGCTGGAGCAGTCAGGAAAAATATGTCACAGCAAAGGAAAAGGGATTCCTGGACCATAAAATTTCCAATCCTAGTTTCAACCAAGCAGAGTATGAGCTTGGCGAATGGAAAAGCATATCAGGGCCTTGAGGCTGATGAATGGACAGAGACGATCCTATGATCTGCTGCTGCAGAAGCCAGGAAGGATGTTTAGGAATTAGGATGTAGGGGAGCTGGCAGAGAAGTGACAAAGCCTGTCCTTCAAGACACCAGCCTGAAACACCTGGGTGGAGAGAAAAGCTAGGGTAAGAAGGAATTCAACAGCCAGATTGTGACTAGACGGAGAGAGTAGAGTGTGGCAGGTCAGGCTGCGGAGCACATGAGTCCTGAATATTCACTCATTGAATGAAAGTTATTGTGCATCTCCTCTGTGCCATGTATTATCCTGATTCTACGTCCTAAGACACAGCAAATTATCCCAGCTCCTCTGGAGCTCAGTTTCCAGTAGCAGGGAGATGAAGTCTCAACAAAATTAGTAAGAAAATGATGTAACATGAGAGAAGGTTCTGGGTGCTGGGGGAAAGGGTCTAAGGGGTGTCACGGAAAGGGGAGATGATCCATTTTAAATTTGGTGGCCAAGGAAAGCTTCATATTGCAGGTGATGCTTCAGCAAAGGCTTGAAAAAGATGACACAAGGAGACCAACCAAGAGGTGAACACAAGAGTGCAGGCGAGTCAAGGTGATGGCTTGGACCACGATGGCTGCTGTTGTGCTGTTTGAAACTCCCAAGAACCAAGAGGATTTGCTCATGGGCTGGATACAGAATGAAAGAGAAATAAAATCGTTGGGGAGGACTCCAGGGTTTTGGGCTGAGCAATGGGAAGGTCGGAACTGCAGTTGGCTGAAATGTAGAAAACTGTGCAGGAGTAGGTTGGAGAAGAGAGGAAGATTGGATGCCCAGCACTGGACATGTTAAATCTGTGAGATGCCCGTTAGACAGCTAAGTAGCCATGCCAGGTAGCAGCTGGAGATGCAGTTCTGAAGTTCAAAGGAGAGGCCGAGAGTTTTACATTTGTTAGGTTTATCAGTATACAGATGGCATTTAAAACTATGAAACTAGACGAAGTTGTCAAGAAAATGAATATCTAGAACATACATCTAAAAACTGAACTCTGGGCCCAGCATGGTGGCTCACGTCTATAATCCTAGCACTTTGGGAGACCAAGGCAGAAAAATCACTTGAGCCCAGGAGTTCAACACCAGCATGGACGTCATGGCAAAATCCTGTCTGTCTCTACAAAAAATACAAAAATTAACTGGGCGTGGTGGCACACACCTGTAGTCCCAGCTACTCAGGAAGCTGGGAGGTGGGAGGACTACTTGAGCCCAGCAGTTCTAGGCTGCAGTTGAGCCATGATGCTGCCACTGCACTCCAGCCTGGGCGACAGAGTGAGACCTTCTCCCCACCACCAACACAAAACAAAAACTGAACTCTGAAGCACCCTCAACACGGTGGTTGAGAAAACAAGAAGGAAATTCAGCAAAAGCGACTAAAAGGTTGCAGCCAGTGTTGCAGGAGGATACCCAAGAGCATTGTGCTCTGAAAGCCAATTGAAAGGAGTTCTCCAGAGAAGAGAAAATAGTCAGTTGCATCAAATGATGCAGGTATGTCCAACAACCAAGGCCTGAGAATTGACCGCTGGATTTAGCAACATGGGGATTATTGACAAACTTGACTCAACGGAGATTGGCCTACATATAAATATTACCTTAGGAGCAAAACATCTGAGTCCTGGATTCACTGCATTTCCTTCTGGGTGATTTTCAGAAAGTTACTCAGTCTCTCTGAATCCTTTTTGTTTCCTTGTCCTCTGCATGTGAGATGATATTAATTACTGTTCATCCTAATTTAGGCTTTTGTGAGCTAAGTTCAGCCTACCTCTTAAGATAGCATCAGACTGACTAATCTTTTGCTGTATATCCTGTGGAGAGTTTAAGGTTCCCTCTAAGACATCTAAGAGGGTGTATTGTGATGTTATCCTAAGTACGTCTAGCTCTGACTTTCTACTGCGAAGCTCAGGTTTTGACGTGTAGCTCTCTCTTTATCATTGTGCTGGTGTTAGCCTAAATATAGAGCACAGTCTCTTTCTTTAGTTGCTCTTCCTGTGCATAAACTTACAAAATAAAACAATAAACACAGTAAAACAAAACAGAAAAGGAGAGATGGAAGGCATATACACCATAGCAATGCAAAACGCCTTAAGATTGTCATGAACTACTCTTGGTTTTAAGAAATGTTCAGACACTCCAACTTGTAGCTTGACCATCTTCCCTGTTCTTTGCTATCACTTTTAGGAGCCAAACTCCTTGTCGTAGTCAGGTTAGGCTAGGATATGCCATCACAGCAAACCCCTGTAAAACCTCCAGGGTTAACTTAGCAAAAGTTTTCACATATACAATTCCACAAGCATCCTCTGGTGTCATACAGCAATCCAGCTGTTGCCTTCACAATGCGGTGACATAACAGTGATTGTGATGGGACAGCAGAATTCTAGAGGACCTTGCATCTGCAAGCAGACCTTGTGCTCAGAATGTGGCTATGTTGCTTCTGCCCCTAGCTCACTGGCTATGGCTAGTCATAAGGCCCCTTTAACTACAAGAAAGCTAGGGAATGTAGGGGACATATGGACTCTTTGGCAGGCATGACTGTTTCTGCCACATTCTTTCAAAATCCTCCCATTTTCACATGCAGAGCAAATAATCCACCACCACCACCACTCACCCAAATTTCAGTTCCAAAGGACTTCCTCAGCCTTTAAGCACAGAATCCTTCCGGCCTCTGTCTGGGATGGGGAGAGGATGAAGGATGCAGGGAGTAAGATGGTCTCTCAGATTAGTTACAATGACCAATCAGGCCAGTGGAGCACTTTATAGAGTGTTCTTTGTTGACAGTGAAGCATTATAGTCACAGAAAACACGTATATAGCCCTCACTCAGTGCCAGGCATCCTTACTAGACTGTCATGAGTATTAGCATAATTAATCCTCACAATAACCCTATTAGTTAGGCACCATCACCAGTCCCATATTTCAGATTGGTGAACTGAGGCGTACAGAAGTGAATAACTTGCCCAAGATCACAGAGGCAGTAAGTGGCAGAGCTGGGGTTCAAGGGCAGGCAGTCTGGCTCCAGAATTCACATTCTTGGCCACCGTATTTCTTCTTTGCAAAGTTAAGCACTACACGCATTTGCTTCTCACTGTCCCTGACAGAGACATAAACCACAGTTCTAAGGATGAAAGTGGTCCCCATTGTAACAGCAAGATATTGGGAAATGAGCCCTACAAATAAAAGCTTTGCTTTTCAGATTTTGCAGGGAATGAGGTGGCTGCAGAGAAAGGGGGTTCTAGGAAGTGGGTTGTGTGATCAATATGATGAATATGTCTCAATATCTGGTTCTTCTCTACTTCTGGCTAAAGGAGAGTTATATTTTCCCATTGGTGAAGTTAGGCTTGGCCACGTGGTTCATTCTGGCCAATAAAAAGGTGTGTCCATTCTGGTGAAAGCACTGAAGCACCTGCTTCTGAATGCTCTTTTCTTCAGTTACTAGCAAATTTCATAAATGCTATGAAGATAACATTAAACCAATTGCTATGCTTCCACAAAGAGGACAGTTGTCCTAGCCAGTTCCCTGGGCCCGTGGTGATGTTACAGGAACAAGAAATAAAATTTCACTTTAAGCGACGGAGATTCTGATCTTTCATGTTGCTGAAGCAAAACTCAACCTCCCCTTGACTGATACAGGTGGTATTTGAAATGTGACTCAGAGTAGATTTTGAGGTGGGTTGGATAAGAGGAGAAAAGAGGATGCAGTGTGGCTGTCACTTGGTCTATTCTTTTCTGGGCATTGCTTTGCACCTTTTTCTTGTTTTATCTTGGTAGTTGGGTTCAGTTTCTCCATGTCTGAGAGTTATACTCCACTCTGCAGCTAGTGGCTCCTCAGGGGAAGGCCATGTACAAGGAGCTGGAACTCCTGTTCTGTTCCTCCCATAACCCCTTGTGCTTTGCCTCTTGGGAAGGGCTAAAGACCATGTGTAAAAGCTCATGGCTTGGATTTCTGCCTTGGAGGCAATATTTTCCAGGTAGTTCATTGAAGCTGAAGTTGTCAGTAAAATTTATCCATTTCATTTTTTAGAGCTTGTCAGAAAAATAACACAGTGCAGTTCTTGGAGCCTCTCTCTTCTCCCATCCGTTACCCAACCTCTCAACAACTGTTTTGTTGGGCACCAGGAATGGGGGGTTCCCAAACCTCGGTGATTAGCACTTTCTCAAGCAATCTAGCATGACTTCTTGCAAAAGAGAAGGTGTAAGAACACATCGAAGTGCCTTTACTTCCCTCTGCGTTGTTTGGATCAGCTCCAGGGTCCGATTTGCTGTGCTAGAGGAATTCAAAGTCAGAGGAATCACACACAAGTAGGCATTTTCAAAATGAAAATATTTTAGTGGCGAGAGAGAAAAACACCTTCTCTGATATTCTGATCATCTTCCCTGCTACACTAGCCAGGGCACACCCTTTCTCTCCCTTGACATTGCTTAATAATGTCCAGTTTATAATAAATGTAGTCCAAAACTCATATTCTAGAAGCCAAACAGTTTCTCCCCTCATTCCCCTAAGATAAAAGGCCTTCAGAAGGAAGGGTTGAATTGACACTGAGAATGATTTCTCAGGTTTCTGTTCCTGGAGTCGTTTCCTTACTCACAAAGCATTTGTTCTTTTAAGGGAACCAATATGTTTGTGTAACTGACGTGAAACAAGCTTGACTCCAAAAAGATTTAGCTTAATATCTGCCTATGCATTCCAGGGGCCGGCCGTCTGTGGGATGTGCATTAAAGGCCCTGGCGGTGGCACAACTCGTCACGTATGATATCGGGCACGCAAATGTGACGTGATGCCCATGGACTCTTGAGGGTAATTCGATGTGCCAGCCAGCTCGATGGGCAGAGAAGCTATAAACATAGTTGTCACAAGTGAGAAAGAGCGCTAGGTCACGGGCAGATGGGAGAAGCAAGCAGCATTGGAACCTGTCTCCAAGCCCTAATGTAAGTGTTAATTAGTGTAGTTCAAAATTTACGGTGAGAACAGCCTCTGCACCAGACCCCTCCACTGACATGCTTCTCATTAACCACTTCTTCCTCCTGCCCAGGCTTCTCCACCCTCCCTTCCCCGGCGCGCCAAATCCCAAATGAAATTTTGTTAAGAGAGAAATGCTTTCGGGGGGCCTTTGCTAAAAAGAAAAGGCCAGCGGGGCACATGGCTGTCTGATGTTTATAGGAGTAAATACACATTTAATCTACATAATCATTAATCTTTCTTTATGTAAAAATGATTAGTAAATAGGGTTTTTAAGCAACTGTTTAGTTTACACATTGGCATCATAGATTAACTTATTTCTAAAACACTTGATTTTATCACTCTGCCTAATGATTTGTCCCATGATTTATTGAGTAATATGATAAATCATGTGCAATTTATTGTTTATCCTATAAAGAGTGCAACAATTCATTAAACAGTGATGAAACCCAGCAGTTGCATGGGGAAGCTTACCTTGTTGGCTTTTGCAGTCAGTGGGACCAATGTTCCTCCAGGAGTGGGGTGGTCCCCTCCCGTGTCCAGCATGGGGCAGTTAGGCTGTGCTGAAATTAAATAGTTTTCGAAAATAACAGTACCGTCATAATCTTATACTCTGGCCATATTTATTTTATATGGAAAAATAAAATCTAAAGCCTGATGGGTGTTAAATCCGTGGATTTATTTGTGATAATAAACGTGGTATTCTTTGTTACGAAGGCATTAAACTTAATGGCAATGTTTCAGAATGCCACGTGGCAGTTGTGTTTCTCTTTCCCTGGCTTTCTTTCAGGCCAAAGCACCCACTGAAAAGCTCTTTAGGACATGTCTGGGTGCTCTGCAAGCTCAGAGAACATCTTGGTGCTGGAGAACTGGCTGGTGATGGGGTACAGGACAAGGGTTAACCTCTGACTTTGAGCCTCCTCCCAGGGATGCAGCGATCCCTTTTTATTTTGCTGAGACAGGGTCTCACTTTGTAGCTTAGGCTGAAGTTCAGTGGTTTGATCTCAGCTCACTGCAACCTCCACCTCCTGGGCTAAAGTGATCCTCCCACGTCAGCCTCCCAAGTAGCTGGGACCACAGGTGCGTGCCACCACACTCGGCTATTTATTTATTTAATTTTTTTTTTTTTTGTATTTTTTGTAAAGATGGGGTTTCATCATATTGGCCAGGCTGGTCTTGAATTCCTGAGCTCAAGTGATCCGCCTGTCTTGGCTTCCCAAAGGACTGGGATTACAGGTGTGAGCCACTGTGCTCAGCCCCGGGACCACTTTCAAGAGAAGTTCACTGACTGGCAGGCAAGACCTAGACAGCTGGCCATGCCTCTCAGCTTGTGTGGAGAAACCAGGCGTTGCCTCTCTCCTCCAGACCTGGCCTCTTTTCCCCCGTCACTCAGTTTTATGCTGTACTTTCCGTTCTGTGTGGGTGTTTTTGCCTCCGCAGCTTTCAGGCAACCTTTTTGTTTGTTTGTTTGTTTGTTTGTTTGTTTTTGCAAGAGAACCTAGTCCATTTGGGGAGCCAGTTGTCCTTCATTCTCAATACAAGTGACCTCACCAGCTCACCTGGGGATCCAGGGTACATTTGACTCCCTGGACGTCTAGTCAGGGCAGGACATCCGCTGACCACTCTGATTATGTGCTCTGAGCATTGGGCTCAAGTAAGGCCAACTATAGCTACATTTTGTGGAAACGATCTGGGGAAACAGCACAACAGCAGAAGTAAGCCTGGAACTGCTGATGGCCATCCTGTCTCCACAAGGACAGAGAGAAAGTGCCCCTGGGAGTGAAGCCAGGACAAGTGAAAGCTGGAGAGACTCAACCTGTATTAATTAGTATATTACATGTTAATTACTATAGGATATCTTGTGAGCCCCTGGATCCAGCCCTACCTGAAACAAGCTAACTCCTAGGACTTTGACCTTTTTTTTTTTTTTTGCCTAAGTCAAATTGACATAGATTTTTAATAAACTCATTAATATGCTAAAAATTTTTATTACTCTACTAGCTCTCCCATAAGGCCAGGTTCTCATATATCTATATCTATATATATGTGTATATATAGATGGAGCCTCACTCTGTCACCCAGGCTGGAGTCCAGTGATGCGATCTCAGCTCACTGCAGCCTCCACCTTCTGAGGTTCAAGAGATTCTCCTGCCTCAGCCTCCCAAGTAGCTGGGACTACAGGTGTGCACCACCATGCCTGGCTAATTGTTTGTATTTTAAGTAGAAATGGGCTTTCACCATGTTGGCCAGGCTGTTCTTGAACTCCTAACCTCAAGTGATCCGCCCATCTCAACCTCCCAAAATGCTGGGATTACAGGGGTGAGCCACCACACCCGGCCAAGGTTCATATATTTTTTATCAAGAAAGCTGCTTCTAGGGAGAAGAAATATTTCATTGCCCTTTATTTTCTTTCTTCATCCACTGTGACGTTATGCACACTGTGATTCTGAGCTGGGATTCAGCAGAGGTGCTCTGGAGCTCTCACTGTAGCCCAAATAGTCCTACCTTGGCCTATTTTATGTACTGGGACTGCTTGTCAAATCTCACTCTAACAGTTAATTAAGCTATTACGAATGGAATAATGTGACACCTTATCTTGAATGCATGCTCCTAGAGGGAAAGCTCAGCACATTGTGTGTTGTGTATGGTATATGGTACATGGTGGACCAAGCAGGACACATTTTTACATGATAAGCCCCCAATAAACATGGGCGAATTCTTTGATTGTTTTAAGGAAAAGAAAGACAATCTGAATGTGAATGGCATATGTTTATTAGGTTGTCAAAAGACTAAGTAGGCCGTTGGTAGAGGCGATGTTTCTACACAAGAGGAGTGTGGTAGAATAAAGATGGCTGCAAATTGTTTGCTACTCTTCCCATTCAATGGTGGAGTCTAATTTCCCTTCCTCTGAATCTGGGATGGACTTACTGATTTGCTGGATCAATACATTGTGGCAGAAAGGATATTCTGGACAACAAAACCAAAAATAGACAAATGGGATTACTTCAAATGAAAAAGTTTCTGCGCAGCCAAGGAAACAATCAATAGAATGAAGAAACTACCTAGAGAATTGGGCAATATATTTGCAAGCCATACAACTGATACAGGGTTAATATCTGAAATATATAAGAAACCCAAACAACTCAATAGTATAAAACAAATAATCCGATTAAAAAAATAGACAAAGAACCTGAATTGACATTTCTCAGAAGAAGACACACAAACAGCCAATAGGCATATGAAAAAATGCTAAAAAAAAAAATCCCTAATTGTCAAAGAAACGCAAATTGAAACCACGAAGAGATATCGCCTCATACCTGTTAGGATGGCTATTATCAAAAAGACAAACGACAACCATATTGGAGATGTAGAATAAAGGGAATCTTTGTACACTGTTGGTAGGAATGTAAATTGTACAGCCATTATGGAAAACAGTGTGACTGTTCCTCAATCCCAGCACTTTGGGAGGCCGAGACGGGCGGATCACTAGGTCAGGAGATCGAGACCATCCTGGCTAACACGGTGAAACCCCGTCTCTACTAAAAAATACAAAAAAACTAGCCGGGCGAGGTGGCGGGCGCCTGTAGTCCCAGCTACTCAGGAGGCTGAGACAGGAGAATGGCCCGAACCCGGGAGGCGGAGCTTGCAGTGAGCTGAGATCCGGCCACTGCACTCCAGCCTGGGCGACAGAGCAAGACTCCGTCTCAAAAAAAAAAAAAAAAAAAAAAAAAAAATTAAAAAAAATAAAATAAAAATAGGCCTACTAAATGATCTGGCAACCCCACTACTGAATATATAGCCAAAGGAGATGAAATAAATATGCCGAAGAGATATCTGCAGTCCCATATTCATTATAGGAATATTGACAATAGCCAAGACAGGGGATCAACCTAAGTGTCCATCAATAAATGAATGGATTAAAAAAATGTGGAACATATACGCAGTGGAATATTACTCAATCTTAAAAAAGAAGGAAGTCCTGTCATCCTGCCATTTGTCACAACATGGATGAACCTGGAGGAGATTATGTGAAGTGAAACCAGCCAAGCACAGAAAGGCAGATTCTTCACGATCTCACTTCTATGTGGAATCTAGAAAAGTCAAGCTTAGAGGCAGAGAGTAGGTTGGTGTTTGCCAAGGGATTGTGCAGGGGAAGAACTGAGGTGATATTGGTTAAAGAGTATACAATTTCAATTAGATAAGATGAATATGTTCAAGTGATTTACTGCATATTGTTAATAACAACATATTGTATTCTTGAGAATTTCTAAGAGAGTAGATTTGAAGCGTTCTCAAGACAAAAAATAATGAATACGTGAGGTGATACATATGTTAACTAGCTTGATTTAGCCATATCACAATATATGCATATTTTAAAACAATATGTTGTGTGCAATAACTATAAAATGAATAAACTTATAAAGGAAAGAATGTTCTGAGCCTTCCATTGCTAAGTCCTGGGAAACCTTGTGGCTTTTGCCTGGACTTTTCATGATGCTTTTCTGGGAGGAAGCGGCATCCATGAATGAAGTTTTCAAGTTTTCACGGTCTGAGACTGCCATCATGTGAGGAAGTCCAACCTAGCCGTGAAGGAAGAGGCCACAAGCAAAGAAGCCTGACCAGTTCCCAGTTCCTCCAGTCATTCCAGCCCAGACATGAGTCATATGAGTGAAGAAACCTGGGATGGCTTCAGCCCCAGCCACCATCTGACTGCAGTCACACAGGTGACCATGAATGAGAACTGTCTAGCACGTCATAGAAATGGGAAAGGTGATATAAGCTCGGGGTGGTTTGCTATATAGAAACAGATAATATGACCTGGGAGGCAGCTCCTTCATGACACATAACACAGGTGATTCTTTTGCATATTAGGAATTTTGAACCACCTGATCTTTAATGTTCCTTTAGTTTTCACAATGCAATGGCCCCCATATCCTTAGAGTTGGTAATTTCTCTTCTCTTCTGGCTCAAGTAGTGGTTGGGGATGCCTGAAGCAATAGAAAGACCGTGGGCTGCATATGAGGACATCTGTGTTCTGCCCTTGCTCTGCTGCTTGGGAACTGGGCATCCTTCAAAAGGCATGTTTCTTCTCCTCCTGTAGGTCTCAGCTCAGACAGCAGCCTCCCGGACCTCCCATTTAATCTCCCCGTCCTCTTCTAGCCACCTGCTATCACATCACTCTATTCAGTTTTCGTCGAGGCACCTGATATCATCTTGTGTGTTTTTCTTCAATTTCCCATAGAATGTGAACACCATGACAAGCAAGGGCCATAGCCTGCACATCTAGAACAGGAGTCTGGCGCAGAATTCCATGAATACTGTTGGGCACTGGTAAACATTGTTAGAATGAACGGGTAGGCTTCTGTTCCTCCCCCATGCTCACCGTAGAGTAACTGTCAAGGTAAATGACATCTATGGTGCTCTCTGGCTTGAATAGTCCAAGATCTTATGATACGAGGATGAAAGAGCTCAGGACCATCGAGGAACAGGGATATGATGTGGCATGGAAGGAATTAGAAGTCAAGGGTAGGATAGAGATTCACCTGCAAGCATCTTCTCCTTTTGAAGATAGCAAGAAGACCTCAGGGGCTCCCCTAAAGCGTTCAGCTGGGCAAACTACAGTTTTAGGGGCTGGGTCTCTGGCCAGTTCCGGGTTCCTCCACTTTCGAGGAGCTGGTTAAGTTTTGGAATGTGTTCATGCCACCTTCCTGCTAATACCTCATAAAATACTATTTGCCAATAATGTCACCCTGTAATTACATCTGCTGAACTCGCTCTGCCTGTGTGTATGCTCTTTTTTCATTATGTAGCTTCAACCTTTATAATGTTACCAATTGACACCATAATTAGTAGAGTTTACTGCAGCACTGATTATGAGGGGCCTCCTTGTCAATCAGCCTCTGTTTGTTTCTGTTTGAGGAGCCATTATTTCTTTACCTTTAAACCTTGGCTAATTTGCAGGGCACATGGGTGCAGGGCTGTGTGTGTGTATGAGAAAGGAGTGCTCCCGGGACCTCGTTGTACTTGACTGCCCTGCTCTGAAGTGGTCACTTTGCTTCCAGTCTTATTACGTAATGCCCTTGGCCGGAGCTCTCCAGGCAAGAAGGAGCAGCCCCTGAGCATGTGTGAGGGGTCAGGGTGCAGGGCACCACCCCCACCTCTCCCCAGGGAGCCGCCAGGTCTTTGGCAAGGTGCCCAGCCCCTCTGTGATTCTGTTCCTCCACCCAGTTCTCCTTCCTGCCCTACCTGCCTCCAGGGGCTTCAAAGAGCTAACAGATGTGGAAGAGCTTTTGAAATAAGCGTGCCATATAAATTCAAGGTGTTTGGGAATGGTTTTCTCATAAACCTGCCAACACTATCTTTTTGGAAAAGACAGAAGTCACAAATCCACTCTTGTTTTAATTTACTCTGGTATTTCCCCCAGCAGATGGCTAAAGAGCTGCTTGTCATGTGTCCTCGGTGCCTTCTGGGGAAACCTCAAGGACCATGGCCTCCTTTGAGGAATGGGACTGGATTCCAGTGATCCCTGCAAAGCTCTTGTTGAAAGGAGAGCAAGCCTCCCTTTCTTTTCCTGGGAGATTCTACTAGTGCCTGGCGTGGGGAAGGCGGCTTCCATTCTTTCTCTGGCCACGTTGCTTAATCCCTCTTATGGGGTGGGGAGGGACTCCCCTGAAGCCTGGATACCTCTCCTCTCCTGCAACCTCTTGAAGGCACACCAGGCATGGCCCAGCCTGCCTCCCGAAGCAGGGTGGACCCACCTCTGGAGTTCCTAGATCTGTGCTCCATGGAGTGTCAGACAGCGCGCCATGCTCTGGCCTTGGCTGTATAGATAACTGCCCTGGACACCCAGATTCCTGACATGAGGGCCCGCACTCTAGGCATGGAGCTGGGGAAGAATTGGGAATCTCAATATTAGTAGGTGGTCAAGCTATATCCTCCAATCCATCCTAAGCAGCCATAACTACTAAACACAGCTCTCTCTACCTCCTGGGTCTGCTTCTCAGTTCAGATCTCATGGTGAGCTGGACACACCAGAAACCACAAGATGTGGTCACACAACTTATATCCTCACTTTTACCCACTTCCCAGGTTGCACTCACTCTTGGGGCTGATTTTCCTACCACTGCGCAACCAGCTCCAGTGGCAGGAAGCTCCATCCTCCATAAGGCAGCCCCTGGCATTGCCGAGCTTGTTACTCCTTACCCCATGTGTAGCTCAAGCCGTCTTCCCCAGCACACATCTGTAGGGCCTGGATTTGCACTTCGAAGCTGCACAGAGAAGAACCACTCCTCCGTTTCTTCGGAATCCCTTTTTTCTCTTCTTTTCTTTTAACCCATCTGTCTCCCTCCCAGGACACCCACGGTACAAACTCCAAGAGTCAGCCCTTCCACGCAGTGTCGTGACACTGAGCAGGAATTCATGTAGAATCTCAGCCTGCCTTCTGGAAAATGTGACAGTGGTAGCTCTTGTTTTGCAGGTCCTAGCATCTCTTTTCTGTTCCTCTGATGTCCCAACACACATGCCCTTCTTAGGACATCACCTCCTGGGTACCTACTGTGTGCCAGCTGTACTGTGGGATGCGATGAAGCAAATGAGACAGAGCTTTCCTCTTTGGGGAAATTGAGACCGGCTGAGGAAGGCCAACTAGAGACTTCCGAGGGATGGGACAATCTGCACCAGCTCGAGGAGCTGGGTCCATGCTGGGGCTGGAGAGGCCTGAGTTCAGTGTCATGGCTCTCCTTGCCTGCACCTGAGTGGCACTGTGGACCCGCAACCACACTCAAACTCCCTTTCGTCCTCATCCTCCCCAGTGTCTTCTTTCCCTGTCATTGGCTGCTTAGAACGGAGACTCCTCCCTCCAAAGGGTTCAGACTCCGCCCCCTCACACCCCAGGCCTCATCATGAACTCTCTTGACCTCTGTCAACCTTGCTTTCTTTCCAAGACACCCCGATGGGCAATTTGGAAGCCTGGCCACTTGGCGATGCATCGGTCTTAGCAAGCAAGCCCACTTTCTTATAGGGACGAAGAGAGGCACTTTGTAAACATCAGAGCAGATTCAACCTCCCAACGGATGCACGTGTAATGTGGCTTAGGCTATATTATTCTTGCTTAAGTTGGAGTTCGTGATTTAGCATTCCTGTTTAGCTGCAGAATTCCACAGAGGATATTGCTGGATCCCAAATCTTTTGTCAGTGTAATTGAGCATAACATCTTTTCAGGTTTGTATTTCCAAAGATGCATTATCTCTTCTTATCCATTTGTTCTATTTGAGCTATTTGAAACTTTCGACGTGCCCCATCCCTCTGAAGGAATTTGAGTTTTAGGCTGATAATTTATGTTTATGCTGAGAATGCGGTTTGCTTTCTGCATCCAGAATGATTAATAGACTTCTCTCTGTAAATTAGTGCAGAAGAGGACATAGGTAAATTGCTAACCAAACTGAGAATTTCACTTTGTTCCAATGATTTCTTCAAGTCTTTATTTTTTATTTATTATTATTATTATTATTATTATTATTATTGAGATGAAGTCTTGCTCTGTTGCCCAGGCTGGAGTGCAATGGCATGATCTCAGGTCACCGCAACCTCCACCTCCCGGGTTCCAGTGATTCTCCTGCCTCAACCTCCAGAGTAGCTGAGATTATAAGCGTGCATCACCTTGCCAGGCTAATTTTAGTATTTTTCAGCAGAGACGGGATTTCACCACGTTGGCCAGGCTGGTCTCGAACTCCTGACCTCAAGTGATCCCCCGCCTTGGCCTCCCAAAGTGCTGGGATTACAGCCGTGAGCCACCACATCCAGCCCTTCAAGCTCTTTCTTATCCGTGTTCCCTTGACGCACAATTCCGCTTGGACTGTGTGCCCTTTTGACAGTGAGAGAAGCCCTCATCCTTGCCTCCCACCTCCTGAGAATCCCCGTTCAGGAACAAGGATCAGCAAATCACTGCCTGTGAGCCAAACCCAGCCTGCCTGTGTGGCCTGTGTGCTAAATGTTTTCCATTAGGATGGTGCAAAAGTAATTGCCAGTCTTTTACTTTCTGTGCAAAAACTGCAATTACTTTTTCACCAACCTAATATATTTTTAAATGGTTGAAAAAGAAAATGAGTAATATTTTATGGCAGGTGAAAATGATATATAATTCAAATTTCAGTGTCCCTAAAATAAAGTTTTGTTGGAACCCAGCCACATTCTTTTGTTTACATGTTGTCTGGTTGATTTTACACTATAATGTCAGACTCAAGCAGTTACAACAGAGACCTTATGGCCCGCAAAGCCTCAAATGTTTACTCTCTGGCCTTCTTTTTTTGTGTGTTTTTGAGACAGAGTCTTGATCTGTCGCCAGACTGGAGTGCAGTGGCATGATCTCAGCTCACTAGAACCTCCGCCTTCCAGGTTCAAGTGATTTTCCTGCCTCAGCCTCCCAAGTAGCTGGGACTATAGGCGCACTCCACCACACCCAGCTAATTTTTGTATTTTTAGTAGTGACAGGGTTTCACTATATTGGCCAGGATGGCCTTAATCTCTTGACCTCATGATCTGCCCGCCTTGACCTCCCGAAGTGCTGGGATTATAGGTGTGAGCCACCGCGCCCAGCCTGTATTCTGTGTCTCTATACCTAGCAGGTTGCATCTGTGTTATATGTGTCCCTTAAAATACAAGACCTGACTCAGACTACTGCTGATCTCTGTGGACCAGCTGGAAACCTCTGTCTATGGCCCCAGGGCTGGCCTGGGGGATGCCTATGCTGAATTCCATTAAAGCCAAGATTTGCACTAATCTTTGCAATGATATGAATATTTGTCCTCTCCAAAACTCCTGCTGAAATATCCCCAGTGTGATGGTATTGAGTGGAGCCTTGAGGAGATGATTGGGTCATGAGGACTCTGCCTTCATGAATGAATTAATCCACTCATACCTTAATCAATTAATGGGTTATCACGAGAGTGGGACTGATGGTTTTATAAGGGGAGGAGGAGAGAGCTGAGCTAACATACTCAACTCAGCCCCCTTGCAGTGTGATGCCCTGCACCACTTCAAGACTCTGCAGAGTCCCCACCAGCAAGAAGGCCCTCACAAGATGCAGCCCCTTGACCATGGACTTCTCAACCTCTACAATTGTAAGAGGTAAATTTCTTTTCTTTATAAATTACCCGGTTTCAGGTAGTCTGTTACAAGCAACAGAAAACAGACTTAGACAATCTCAAAACTTTGGGTAGACGGCTCATGCCTTCCCAAACACAATGAGAACAGAGCTCCTGGGGAATAGTATGGTCTGCAGCAGTGAGAGAGGGTGGGAAACTGAGCTGATGGGGCAGATGTGCCATCCCCGGCACCATCTCAGCACCTGCTGTCTCTGACATGGTACCAGGGTTGTGTGAACCAGCAGAGGAAATGCAGTGGGGAAGAAGACTGCATGGCTGGGGTGCATGGGGTGCATGGCTGGCTCTGGGTGTAGTCCTGACACTCCATGGGCTATAGTGTCCTAAGCACATCACTGGGTTTCCGTGAACTCTGGGGTCCTCTCAATGGGAGGCATAAACACACCCACTGTCTTCTCTTGGGTGTTGTAAGGAATATTTGAGATAATCCAGGTGAAAGCAGCATGCGGCTTTAAAGCAGTGAGTGAACGCTGCTGCTGTTGATGGTGTTGATGTCAAACGACAATACTGCTCTGTTGACTAGAGGTCTTAGGGAGAGAGGGGAGTTGGTTACCACCCGGGCTTTCACCCTCACGGGCACAGATAGAAGTGCATCTTCCCTCTTTCACAATCCTCTTCGCAATGAACTGTCGAGGTAATGAAGCAGGTATCATGAGACCTACGTGAAGTAGGAAGGAGCTGAGGTTCCGAAGGTGAGGATCTTGCCTTAGATCTCACAACTGGGGCTCCGCCAGGTCTTCACACTCCTAATTCAGGCATTTACAGCAGCATTGCCTTAAGAAATAGAAATAAGAGCTGCCCATGATGGCCCTTCTGTTTAGGACCCAATGTCAGCAGGCCACACACGTCAGCAGCGATGCCTGCCCACCCACGTGCCAAGGGTGTGGTCTGCGATAGTGATGGTGACAGGGTTGTTTGGGTGCCTTCCATGCCACAGACAGCTCTAGGGTTTCATGGACAATTAAACTGGTCCAGAAAACAGCATGTGGTTACTTGAGGTTTACAAGAAATGGTGCATATGGACCCACTTTGCTCTGTAGTACAAGTGTGCTTAAGCACAGAGGAAGAAATGCTTGGGTTAGATGAATGGAGAGTGTCTGAAGTCTGTAGCCCCCAGGAGGCTTCTCTGTGCGTCCTCATTGCTGGGATCCACTATGTGACTTGGCTGGCCTCAGAAAAGAACTATCCAGCATTACACCAGGATATGACCTCTTCACAGCAAGATGCCTTTAAAAACTAGTTGTGAGGTGAGCCTCACTTGGACTCTTCTTTTGATTCTTCGGAATGGGTTCATTTCAGATGACTTGTGGTGGCACGTCCTGCCCATATGGAGGGAAATGGAACTCAAGCTGGTGTCTGAGATGCTTGGAGCTAGACACTTTAGCAGAGGCCAGTGGATGGGGTCCAGGATCCCCGGACATAGAGAGGCAGACGTAGCAGCCTGGGAGGTATGAGTGCAGGAGGGAGTGAGCAGTTTCACTGAATTCATTTGGAGGATGACACGCTCTTGGGGTGATGGTGGAAAAAAAATACAGAACAATCTCAAACTGACTACCACCGCCAGCCTTTCCAGCCAGTAATAAAACTCCCATTTCTGAGCTATGAAACTGTTTACCAGTCCAGCACTGGCCATCCCCACCCCCTAGTCTCAGCCATTGCTCCAGACATCTGGAATTTTCTTAAAGACTGTTTCCTTTCCTCCTCTTTCATCACAGATTGCCTCCAAATTTCAAAGCCCAGAAACACGAATGCCACCTTATCGACCTTTCCTAAAGAGCAGAAGTAGCAAGAAGTCTTCTTGGGGAGGGGATTTGGGTTCATTTACAGCAAACGGATGGGTTAATTTTTCTACCTGGGGCTGTAGAAAATGAGGTCTCGATTAAAGAAATCTCTGTTGTCACTGAAGGCAGAGTCCTTTGCCTTCACTTCCTCATTAATAGAGAACAAAGGCAGCAGCCCTGTCCCTGCTTCCCTCCTGCTGAAGCTTCAACTCTCATTCCTTGCTCCTCCCAGACAGTTTCAGTGAGAGGAGAGCCCACCAGGGAAGCTTCCCACTCTAGTGGTGTCCTGAGGTTGCACAGGCCCGCTGATCCTCTGTGACTCAGAGCTCTCCCCAGGACATGCCTGGTGGTCGTTGGGCTGAGAATCCAAGTTCTTCAGGTCTCCCATCTTCCAGGTACTTATCCTTTCTCCAGTAGCAGGACCTGGGCTCTTGCTTCATTGCCTGGCGACCCTCCTGCTAGTTCCCCCCTAGGATATGCACCTGCTCCTTATTTGTGGCTGGGAAGACTGAGGACCGACGGCCAGGGAAGGCCCTGGGTGGGGCCCTCATGGGAGTTCAGGGCTGTGGAGAAAGAAGAGGATGAGGAGGCATGCTTGTTGGCAGGCGTGAGCCTTCCTCTCTGATGGAGGCCGTGAGAGGAGGAGAGGAGGGATTCAGGAAGGGCCAAGAACATGGAGAGGCCAGCTGAGTGCTTCCATCTGCAGCTCTGATTGAATTATGGGGAAAGAGGCGGTTTGGGGAAGCTGTTGGCGGATCCCAACCACGCTGTGGCAAATGAGGGCCTTTGGCCTTTTGGAAAACCCATGCTTTATTAAAATAAATTAAAGGAGATGGAGTCCTTCTGTTCCCTTCTCTCTTCTCCCCTCCGTCCTTGAGGCAAGCGCATGCTGCTCACCATTGTTTTACCTTCAGATAGCTTGCACTGGGGAAGGGCAAACCTGCAATTATCCTGCCTGCCGAAAATGATGGCTGTCGCTTAAGAGAAAACCTGACTGCTTTCCTTCCACGGGGTCTCTGAATCCTGCCAGAGCATCTGTCTGTAATCTCTTCAACGACAGCTTTGTCTGAGCCAGCCCAGTGGCAGGGAAATGACAGGGTTGCTGGTGGCCAGATGAGGGGGAGAGAGGGGCACGAGGTTGGTGTCCGGGTGCTGGGGCTTCCATCTTCAGCCTCCCTGCCCACCCAAAGGAGGAATCTTCGGTGTGAGGTGGGGTTCCTGCCGCCACCAGGGAGCGCTCAAACAAGACATCTCTCTGCTTGTGTTTCTCGGAAGGAGAGGAGAAGCCCCTTGTCAAACCTTGAAATAAATGTCCAAGAAAGCATGTAATGACTTTGCATGGGAGCCATGGCATCAGAGAGTAGCTCATCAGTTAAAGCACATGTGGTTGCAAAGAAGAGAAACTCAACTCAACCTGGCTTGCACAGGGAAGAGAATTTATCAGTTAATTAATGTCTGGAGATTAGGCAGAACTCAATTCAGGCTTTATCTAGAAGCTCAAACACATCACTGAGGTCTTGTCTCTGCATTTTATAGATTGGTCTCATCTCATGTTCGCAGATGAACTTGACTGCCAACAATTCTCTGGACATCTTTCTTTTCCCATGCATCCCCTGATTGGATGAGCCAAGGTGAGTTCCAATCATTAAAACAATCACTCTGTGTGGGACAATGGAGTATCCTGGTTGTCTTAGCTGGGGTCCTATGTTCCTTGCCTGAAGCTGAAGATGGATTTAGCTTCATTAGAACCATAAGAACCCTAGTGGAAAAGATGGGATATTGGGAAAGAACCTGAGGGAAATGGATACTTTGATGGGCCACCTCTTAAGGATGGCCACCACATACTCTAAAGGATTGCACTAAGAGCCTGTGTTTTGGTGACTGATAGAGAAATGGATGTTTTCTTATATCCATTTGGAGCCTCCAGTATGGGCCACCCTGGTCATTGTCATTCTAGAATAATTGTATCAAAAGGTATCTCAGAGAGCATCTTACTGTTTTTCAAAGCCAGTGTAGGGCTCTTTAGTACAGAACCATCTTAACCATCTTCGGGTGGTCACCAGGCCCCCAGGGACTGGTAAGGCATGACCGTGTGAACCGTCTTAATACAGAGTTGGGCACGAATCCCAATATAAGGGGCTCATTCTTCCAAGTAAGAGGAATTCCTCTTTGCAACTGTCAGTCACAGATTCAGACTCATCCAGGCCCCTCTGTCTCAACTTTGAGCAGTCTCTCATCCTGCAAGGACCTCTGTTCTGTTTCTAAGATATTGACTTCCTTTTACTTCATGATAACACACATTCCCCTGAAGAAGACACCCTGTGCTACCTGAGAATAGAGTCTACTAAGCACCTATATTTTCGGCTGCCTGGTCTCCTTCCAAACTTACCAGTCTTAAGTATCATGCACTTAGAACTTTGCTAATGCAAGCAGACATTAGAGGCTAACAGTGGCTCGCTGTGTCATGACAACTGACGTGGGGATGCTACCACAGAAGTCTTCGGAGTTATAAATCAGTGCCTTAGATAAAACGGTGAGACCTGAATTTAACCTGTGAAGAAAAGAGAATTGAAGGTAAGAAAGTCTGTTAGAAATTTTCCAAGCCACATAGGCAATTGTCTACCTGGCCTTTGCAAGTTCTGAAGGAAGGGTGATATGACTTCAGGAGACAATTTTGTGATGCAGTTTCTGTGTGTGATTCCTTGGCCTTTGCAAAGAATTCTGTTTGCTGGATCTGCCCCTAACCTTCTGAGGGAAAAGAGGGATTCCTTTGAGTTTAAAGGTGAGCATGCTGTCTGTCTTTCTGTCTCTCTCACTGTCAGACAAGTAAAACTTTGGCCAAGAAGCAATTATAGCAGGAATAGCTACAAATACCCGGGGAGAAAACAAGGACCAATGACCTGACATTGCAACATGCAGGAATAAACTTAGACATAAGGAAGAACTCTTTTTTTTTTTTCTTAGAGATATTTGTAGCAATTAAGGAGAACTCAAAAAAATGCTAAGAAAAATCAGTTTTCCTGGAATTATTATTTTTTGAAAATTAGATATTTATATGCCTGAATTAGCATCAACATATTACTGTCAGAGCCTGAGGTCCAATAATCTCTGTGGATCACTTTTAGCTGTTGAGTCATAAAGTAGAGGAAAGAAAAACTCAGTTTCTAAGGAGTTAGAGTCACTGTAAAATGAAAAACTAATCAATCCCATGTATTTTTCTGAAATGTGGTATTTATTGGGCATCTGCTCTGCATCCAGGGAAATGAGACAAAAGATGGTAAGAATCCCTGCCCTCTAGAAATCATAGGACAAAAATGTATGGACAGCCTACTTAAGACCAGGTGCCAGGCAGTGCCCTGGAGACACAATAGCAACTAAGGCAGAATTAGTGCTGGATCTAATGGAACTTACACTCTAGAGGGGAAGGAAGATTATTTTAAAAGATGTCCAGGATGCCAGGAAGGGCATATTGGAAGAAACAAAACCTCCAAGGATGTAACAGGAAATGTCTCCTCGAGGAAGTGAGTGTTGGATTCAGAACTGAAGAATGAGCAATCTAGTTAGGAAGTCAAATCAACGTTGGGCAGAGTTCAAAGCTACAGCAGAGTCCTGGAAACCATGGGGATTGCTGTGTAGTCTCTGACCCTTTTCCCCAGGACTCAATAAAATGATCAAAGCACTGTCAGAGTTTAAAGATGCGTGTCATAAATCTTGAGGAATTTCTGCTAGAAATTGTTCTGTCTAATGGTAGGTACCTCTTGCTAAGAAAATTAATATCCACTTTAATATTAATATAGATATTAAATAGTATATATCCTAGCAAAGCTCCATCTATGCCTTCTAAATTGGAGGAGAAATAACTGATCAAAAGGGCCCACAAATCTGTAACTAATGAAAATTTAGAAAATAAAGATAATGAAATCACTACAAATTCTAATCCATGAAAGCAAAGAATTAATAAGTCTTAAATATACTCAGTGTTAAAAAAATAAATGAAGGATAAACACAAAAACCTGTAGAAGACTTTCCTCTAAAATATTTTTCAATTTCAAACATGGGCAAGCTATTCAAAATTTCAATAAGCAGGAGATCCCTAAGTTAAGTGCTTCATAATTTATTTAAGGAAATTGTCAAAGTATTGATATTAAAACCAGAGACAAAAGTGAAAAAGAAAACCACAGAATTTCTCACTTAGGAGTACACATTTGAATTCTCAAATGTTAAAATATGAGCAACAAATCAGTCTTATAATAAAAAATGCTACCACGGCCAAGGAAACTTCTTCTTAAGGGAACAAAGGTGATTCAATATTAGGAAATCTATTAATGTATTTCACTATGTTAATAGAACAGAGCAAAAAAAAAAAATTCTCAATAGCTGAAAGGCATCTAATAAAATTTTAAAATTATTTCTATTAAAAGAATTAGGTTGGAAAGATACTTTGGAAACTTGTAAAAATGCTTAACCTATTAATGACCATCACATATAAAACATTGAATGAATACATATATATACACACATATGTATGTGTGTGTGTATATATATGTGTGTATATATGTGTGTATATATATGAGTGTGTGTGTATATATATATATAGAGAGAGAGCTAAGAGTAATAAATAATGACAGCTATCAGCATTATTATTTGATATTATTTGGGAGATACAGCCAATGCTATCAGGCAAGAAAAAGAAAGAAAGGCATAAACACTGGGAGAGAAAAAAACCTCATCATCAAAAGACAATATAGCAGAACAGTTATATGCAGAGAGTCCTGAGTATAAATCAATGTAGGTGCAACCTAAGAAAAAATACGTTAGAAAGTCACCTAAGAATTAGTAATAAAGAAGGTGGTTAGAGACTTTTGTGACTCCAGGGAGATGTTACCATCTGTGTTGTCTTAGTCTTTAGTTACACAGGCTTCTCATCTACACGTTTGGAGAGAAATCAGAGCCTTTAGAGGTAGAAAGGAAAACTATTGAAAAAGTATTGGACGAGGGCACCCATTCTGGTAGATTTGTCTCCAAACCCTGCTGGAGGGGAATGGTGCAGGAAAAATCCACATTCGTCTTGAAATTATTTACTCTGAAGGGGGCAAAAATGTGTAGTTTTGTGCATATGGGCTCTTTGCTCAGGCTTCCTTATACCAGTGGCGTCAACCCCATAAACTTCGGTTCTTTTCTCTACAAAAGACAGTGAACATAGTTTATTGCACTCATGACTAATGCAAAGAAAACTCCTGCAAAATTGTTGTGTCAGGAACACAAAAATTACCCCCAACCCCAACTAGCTGTAGTTTTTTACATTATCATTTGATAAGGACAGATGTTTCCTTCTAGCTCTTGCTATACCTGCCCAGAAGTTTATGAAATAGAGGTCAACTTTGCAATACTGAAGACCAAAAAGATGGTACAACATACAAGAGAGAATGTGAAATCCCAGGAGGTGGGAAATGTTCCTGAGTGCTGGAATTCCACAGAGAACAGTTTTCCTGTACTGTCGGGAAATGATTGAGTACTGTGGCCAGCAATGGGTCTCCTTGAGCATGTTTAGTTGCCTTTCACTGTATTTCAGACACAGTATTTTTTTTTAAATATGGAGTGTCTATGAGGAAATGAAGACAAATATGACTGAGAAAATAAAAAAAGAATTTTAATAAATGGGAATATGGAATCGGAAATCTATTTCTTCCTTAAGTCAATCTATAAATGTAATGAAATCTGAATCAATCTTCTAAATAAATTTTTGGCAAATGTAAAAATATTTTACACCTTTTATCTAGAAAAATAAATGTGAAATGAACAAAAGTTGAAAATGAGAAAAGGATTGGAAAAAATATCTATGGAAATTGGGCACATAATATATTAGAGCATATTATGAAATCACATGTTTAAAAATGAATGACACAAAAAATAGATCAATGGAAGAGAATAATAGGATCATAAATGGACCAAAATCTATAAAACTATTTATTATATGACACAGGCAGTGTGCTTTATTAAATGGTGAAATTATTCTCAGGAAGTTGCTTAAAGGATAAGAGACACAAATTAGTTTACCTTCTGAGGATCAGAAAAATCCTTTCCAAACAGAATAACAAAGTCAGAAAATAACTTACAAATTTGCTTAAGAAATAAGATCAGTGGTCACCTCTGATTGGTGGGATCTTGGTGATTCTTCTCATTTTGGTGTTTGATGTCCAAATTTTCTGACTTCCCTGCATTGAGTAGTTTTTAAGAGGAGAAATAAGGGTAAAAATGGATATGAGTTAGGTGGGTTGGTACAGGATGGGAACAAGGACACCTTGATTAAATTCATCATGGAATGTGAGCTGCTGCTTTTTGAACAAGGTTGCTCTTGAACCTTTAAGGACTGCTTATCCACAGATTAGGAAGCATAGGTCAAACTTTACTGTTGTGTAAAAGACAGAGTGAAAATCTGGTTGTCAGGATTTGGACATGCTTCAGGTGGGGAGGAGCTGCAGCAGATCTCACTCAACTTGAGGGCTGGAGGGCAGCCTGGCCAGTGCAGGCCTGGGGTCCAGAGAGACAGGGAGGTTGTGCAACAAAGCAATCCACCCACCACAGGGGGAGTAGGGCCTGCCTGCAAATTATCCTCCCAGCAGGATAAACCCCAGTTGGTCATGATGCATTCTAATTTTAACATGCTACTGAATTCAATTCACTAATATTTTGCTAAGGATTTTTAAATCTGTGATCGTGAGAAAGTTAGTGTCTAGCTTTAAATTTTTTTTTAAATCCCTGTAATATATATTTTTTGGTTTTGGTATAAGCACAATGTTGGCCTCATAAAATAAATTGGTTAGTGCTTCCTCCTTTTGTAATTTCTGCAACATTTTGTATAGAGCTGGTATTCTCCTTCTTAAATGTTTGATAGCATTTACCAGAGAAGCCCTCTGGGCCTGGAGTTTCCTTTGTGGGAAGGTTTTTAATTAATGAATTCAGTATATTTAGTTGACACATAGGACTATTCAGATTTCCATTTCTGCCTTAGTCAGTTTTAGTAATTTCTCTTTCATAAAGTTGTAGGGTATGATGTGGTTTCCCTTCTTTCATTTACATTATTGTTGATCTTTGTCTTTTGTTTTATTGGTGAGTAAAACTAGAGCCTTATCCAATTTACTGTTTTTTTTAAAAAAAACTTTATTTTTTTAATTTTTTCTTTATTGTTTATGTGTTTATTATTGAGTTTTGACTGCTCTTGTCTTCATTAATTTCCATTTCTACTTACTTGGATTTTAATTTCCTTTTCATTTTTTTATTGTGGTGAGAACAGGTAACATGGGACCAACGTTTCCAGCAAAATTTTAAATGTACAGTACAGTGTCATTAACTATAGACAAGATGTTGTACAGAACTTATGCTTTTTCTAAATTTTTGAGATGAGATCTTAGATAATTTATTTTGGAACTCTGTTCTTTTCTAATACAAGCATTTAAACCTGTACATTTTTTGTCTATGCAGTTTTAGCCATCTCCCACACATTTTGATATATAGTTGTTCCTCAGTGCCCATGGGATTTGGTTCCAGGACCTCCTGTGGATACCAAAACTTAGGGATGCTGAAATCCCTAAAGTAAAATTGCATAGTATTTAAATATAATGTACGCACATCCTCCAGTATACTTTAAATAATCTCTAGATTACTTATAATACCTGATAAAATGTAAATGCTATGTAAATGGTTGTTTTCTCTACTGTTTGAGAATCACGACAAGAAAAATAGTTTGTAAATATTCAGTACAAACCCAATTTTTATTTGTTAATATTTTCAATCCAACTTCGGTTAAATTCATGAATACAGAACCCACAGATATGCAGGGCCAACTATATTGTAATTTTGTTTTCATTCAGTTAAAAATATTTTCTAATTTTTTCCTATGACTTCTGCTTTGACCCATAAGTTATTTAGAAGAGCATTATTCAGCTTTCCAAATACTTGCTGATTTTCCAGATACTTTTTCTGCCTTTTATATCTAATTTTGTTGAAGTTAAAGAACTGACACTGTTTGGTGCCAGTTCTCTTAAATTTATTAGCAATCCTTTTATAGCTCAAAATATGATGTATCTTAGTTGTTATTCTCTGAGTATTCAAAAAATATGTGCATTCTGCTGTTTGGGTTGATGGGTCTATAAATGTCAACTAAGTCAAGTTAGTTGATAGTGTTGTTCATTTCTTCTATGTTCTTACTGATTTTCTGCCTACTTGATCTATCAAGTACTATGTAGGAGTGTTAAAATCTTCCACTGTAATTTTGGATCTGTCTTTTTCTCTTTCAGCTTTGTCAGTGTCACTTTATGTATTTTGAAAGTCTGTTATTGTGTACATACATATTTATGAACTGTCTTGTCCCTCTTTATCTCTGGTAATGTTTCTTGTTCTGAAGTCTGTTTTGTCTAATAATAATAACATAGCCAGTCAGCTTTATTTTTGAGTCTCTAGCAATGTTCTTGCTTTTACTCCCAGTTTTGGTCATTTATATCTTCTTTTTCTTTTTCTTGGTCAGTATGGCTAGAGGTTTATACATTTTGTTGTTTTATTTTTTAAAGAACTAGCTTTTGGTTTTATTGTTTTTTTTTCTATCTTCTCTCTCTCTCTGTGTTTCCTTATTCGTCACTCTACTCTGATTTTTATTATGTTCTTCATTCTTACTTTGGGTTTAACTTACTCTTCTTTTCTAGTTATTTTCCATCAGAAGATAAGATTGCTGATTTGACTCATTTGTTCTTTTATTTTTTAAAATAAGCATTCAATGCAATGGTTCTTAAATGGGGTGGTTTTGCTTCCTCCCCATTGGGCATTTGACAAAGTCTGGATACATTTTAATTTTTCTAGTCAGTGGGAATAGAGTAGTGAGTAAATTAAACAGACAGTTCCCTTATGGATTTTTTATCATAATGGGAGCAATAAGCAATGAACAAGATTAAAATACCTAAAATAAAGTCAGGGTGAAAGCGAAAGCAGAACAAAGAAATAGAAAATGAGGACTATGGGCCAGTTGGGACTGCATGGTCAAGGAAGACTGATAGAATGATATTTCTGACAGAATGATTTTTCAGCAGAGAAGTGAAGTAAAGAGAAGAGCTATGTTGAGTACCTGTGGAAGGAGTCTTCCACATGCAGAGAGTAATGGCAGACTGCAAAGGCCTTACAATGAGAACGTGCTTGGTGTCATCAAGGAATCATAATGTGGGTAACGTAGTTGAAGTCAGTGAGCTAGAAAAAATGTGATAAGGAATAATGTCAGGAGGTGTCAGATCCTAGATTGTGTTGTGCCTTGTGGGCCCTGGAAGCAATTTTGGATTTTGTTTTAAATGTGATGGGAAGAGAGTGAATGTTTCAGCAGGAGACACCAGGAGGATCCCTGTGGCTGCTGGTTTGGGAATAGAATAAAGGGAACAAATATGGAAACACAGAGACCAGCTGGACATTACTGAAGCCATCCAGGTAAGAATAGCTGGTGATTTGGGCTAGAGGGATGGAAGTGGAAAGACTGCAATTCCAGGTAAGTTTTGAATGTGGACTCCACAAGGCTTACTAATAGATTTGATGTGATCGATTACAGAGAATGAAGGCAAGGATGCTTCCAGTGATTTTTCCTGAGCAGCAGAGTAGGTCATGTTGCCATTGACCGAGATTGGAATCACTAAGGGAGAAAAGGGGTTTGGGTAAAAAAAGCAAAAATTTGCTTTTAGGCTATATTATGTACAAGAAGTGTATTGTTCATCTGAGTTGTATAGAAGCAGTTGGTTATAAAATGTTTAGAGCCCAAGGGAAAATTTAGGGCTGGAAGTATAAATTTGGATATTTCTACATTAGAAAATATATTAATGTAATTTACTATATTACCAAAGCAAAGTAGTAAAACCATTTCTTTATCGTCATAATAGGTGTCTGAAAGCATTATGAAACATCTACCACCATATTGTGATAAAATAATAAACTAGAGATAGAGAAAATATCACAAAAAGTACAGCAAATATACAAAATATTGGTAAAACATAAGCAATGTCATTAAAGTTAGGAAATATAAAAATGCTTGCTACTATTCAACATTTTACTAGATGTATTAGCCAATTAGCAAGGGAGAAAAGGGAGGAAATAAGTTGGAAAGAGACAAAACTGTCTCTACTTGAAGATAATATAATTAACTGTGTTAATAATCCAATCTATTAACAATTGAGATAATCAATTAACAATACAATAACATTGATATAAGATGTCAAGTGAGTGGCTGGATACAAGATTAATACGAAAAAGTACAAAACTTTTACTGGTTACTGTGTACCAGCAGTAACCAAGTACAACACATCTTGTTCCAAACCATGATTAAAAAACTATAAAATACTGTAGCTGGGAGTAAAAAATTTAATGATAATATAATAAACCTTTATGGAAAAATCTAACATTTTAATAAATTGACTTGAATATAAGTGGAGGATTACTTACTGTTTATGGGTGGGAGTTTCTATTTTTAAAATGTTGCCTCTCTCCAAAATTATCTGAAAGTGTAATGTAACCCCAAACAAAATGACAATGATATTATTATGCAAATCAACAAATAAATTATAAAATTTAAGTGGAAGAAAACTGCTCATGAACAGACATGAAAGTTTGAAAAAAACAGTGATCAGAGGAATGGACTTTCATCGTCTGATATAAAATTTATGAAACTTTAAACATTAAAGAAGTGCGGTGTTACTTAAGAATCTACAAATAGATGAAATAGACTCAAAATTTCAGAAATAGACACTTGTGTATATTGAAGTTATCATGAGATACACTGATATTTGAAATTAGTGGATGTATTAGTCAGGGTTCTCTAGAGGGACAGGATTAATAGGATAGATGTATATATGAAGGAGAGCCTATTAGGAGAATTGACTCACATGATCACAAAGTGAAGTCCCACAATAGGCCATCTGCAAGCTGAGAAGCAAGGAAGCCAGTCCGAGTCCAAAACCTCAAAAGTAGGGAAGCCGACAGTGCAGCCATCAGTCTATGGCTGAAGGCCCGAGAGCCCCTGGCTAACCACTGGTGTAGGTCCGAGACTCCAAAAGCTGAAGAACTTGGAGTCTGATGAATGTTCAAGGGCAGGAAGCATCCAGCACAGGAGAAAGATGGAGGCCAGAAGACTCACCAGTCTAGTCCTTCCACATCCTTCTGCCTACTTTTATCCTAGCTGTGCTGGCAAGTGATTAGATGGTGTGCACCGGGATTGAGGGTGGGTCTGCCTCTCCCAGTCCACTGACTCAAATGTTAATTTTCTTTGGCAAGGACACACCCAGAACAATACTTTGCATCCTTCAATCCAATCAACTTGACACTCAATATTAACCATCACAGTGGAGATTGAAAGGGATGTTTAAAAATGGAGAACTGGTCTGTTAGATATCTAATTTACAAAATTTACATTATGAATTTAAGACATATGAAGTACCTAAACACACACACACACACACACACACACAGAAATAAAACTGTAAGAGTATCAAAAAGGATGATAGAATCTATTTTAACAATTATTTTTAAAAGTAGAAAATAAAAGATGAATAAATTTGAAATTGCCAACGTTTTAAAAAACACAGTATGTAGCCAGGAAACATCTTAAGCTAAAGGTGACACTGGAAGAAAATATTTGCCTCAAATGTGATGAGGACAACCGTCAAAAATACATGAAAATGCTTATAAATCAATGAGAAAATTCAAGCCATCTAATAGGAAAATAAAGACTATTTAAATAGTTCAAAGGAGTCAGCCAATTTGGAAAAGAAAACTTTTCCCTGCAATTACATTTCCAGGATTTATCATAGCAAAGCAGTAGAAATCATCCCAAGATGTAACCAAATATGTTTATGGAAACATTGTTTACAAGTAGAAAAAAGAAGCCTGGATAGATGAATAATGAATACTACAGGAAAATAGTTATCCTTAGCATAGTATATTATGCCATATTTTTAAATGTCAATACAAGTTTTACATGGTTTGATGTCGTTGGTATATTAAGTAAGCATGAGCTGTGACCTAGTCAAAAGGAAACTTTGTTTTAACTACCATCCCCTTAAACTTTATTCATTGGGGGCCGGGCACAGTGGCTCATGCCTGTAATCCCAGCACTTTGGGAGGCCGAGGCAGGTGGATCACGAGGTCAGGAGAAGGAAACCATCCTGGCTAACACAGGGAAACGCCGTCTCCGCTAGAAATACAAAAAAAATTAGCCAGGTGTGGTGGTGGGCGCCTGTAGTCCCAGCTACTCAGGAAGCTGAGGCAGGAGAATGGCGTAAACCCGGGAGGTGGAGCTTGCAGTGAGCCGAGATCGCACCACTGCACTCCACCCTGGGCGACAGAGGGAGAGTCCATCTCAAAAAAACAAAAACGAAAACAAAAAACACAACTTTATTAATTGGGTAGCTTTTCCATATCTTTGGTGAAAGTGCCTGGAGGTCCTGACTTCACTGGGTACTCTTGGGTAAAGGTGACTCAGGGGGATGGGTGTAACGGGGTTCACTCTAGGATAACAACTGTTTCAGAAGAAAACCTTGTTATGAATCTTTTCAGTTTCTTCTCTTTAGATCCTTTAGTCATTCTCCAAAGACAGTATCAGGAGTTATGGAGCAGATTTTACTTTACAGCCATTGTCTATTTTTCATACAGTGCGGTTAGTCCCCCAGTCACCTTGGTGTTTTGATGCGTATCTAGTTGACTCCTCAAGGGACCTCAAATCCATAAGAAACTCACTTTGACAATCTGTCACTTAAAAAAAAATTGTTCACAATAGTTTTTTATATTTTTCTCTTTCTAGCAAAACCAGAATGACTACTCCATATGCCCAGCTTAGATGCTGTCTAGTGCTTAAGTCTTCTCCAACCCCCTACCAGAGTGAATACATTTTTTCTTGGTATTCCTTGATGCATTTGGTATGCCTACATTATTATATTTGGCATGTTGTATTTAATCAGTTAAATACAACAGCTGCTGTATTTATGTGTCTATGTGTCTCCTTCATCCCACTGAATGTAAGCCTCTGAAGGGCAGAGGCTGTGTCCAATTCAGTTACTGTCTTCCTGACGTATTCCATAGCCTAATGCCCGGAGCACAGTAGGCGCTCAATAAACAGAATGAGCATTCTATTTCCTGAGCAATGCTGAGGAGCCTTGGCTCAGGAAAGGGGTAGGGAAATGAGATTTCTTCGGTGTGAGTATGAAGTGAGACTGAACTTTTTAAACACCCCGTAGCCAGGAAATGGAACACTTCATATTAATATATACATTTAATAAATGACAAATAACATCAAACACAAAATATTACATGTGCAATGTAGCATGTGCGAAGCTGAAAATGATTTTCCTGAGTGCTGGACTGTAATCAAGTTCCCTAATGTTGCATTAACATGGGTCCTTTAGCTTAATAGATCCTCCTGATATTTTTTAGACATTTAAGAAATGGAATAGACCCAGCCGTATCCTAGCTGAGAATGCATACAACTAATTTCCCTCTGAAACTCAAGGACATCTTCCAAAGTGTGATGTGGATTCCTGGATTTTAAAAATTAAACTGATTAAAAAAAATAGATCTCTTTTGAAGATGAACAAGATCCACATTCCCCTTTCAAAATCAATGTCCCAATTTCTAAGTGGATACCTTCTTCCTAATTTATCTCTGAAAAATAGACCTGTCAAGTCTTTGGCATTTTGCTTGGATATTTCTTTGTTAATGTTGGCAAAATAACTAATGCACATGGGAGATGCATGGGGCGTCTTGTGTGGACAATTCATTTAGCATTAAAGCTCATGGAAAAATGATGCCTTTACTGGGTTTCCCTGACCAGCCTCAGGCGCTCTGAGATTAGCTTTAGATTCACAGACAGTGGCCAGGCATTGACCCTGGGGGTCTGGCATCTGCACATCCAGGAAAAATGTCCTTTCCCCCAGGCAGGGCCATTATTCCATCACCACTGTCCCAAAGCATTAGACGAAGAAACAACTTTCAACAAATACAGTCCACAGCAGTTCTTGCAGGAGGTGAGGAAACTGCTGATGAGTTCTCTACGGTCTTCGTACCTCTCGGTCTTGGAGGTGTGGCCAGGTGTAGTGTAGTGAAAATCAGCCTGGATATTTGAAGACCATGCTTGGCATCCACACACAAAAAAAGAATCTATAGATTTATCTTCCATTGTCAGCTTTGAGGACCATTACTCCATATTGAATATTCTCAAGTTTTGGCATCGCTGGGCACTGATGAAACCAGTTTCCTCCTTGATGTCCCAAGACCTGGATTGCACCTTCAGTTTTGACGCACCTTTGTTCTCTGATCTTCAAATAGCCACCCAGGCTCCTGGACTGAAAATGGGGTGAAAAATATCCACCTCAGGTCACCTTAGGCCTGGAGTTTGAGACCAGCCTGGCAACGTGGTGAAACCCCATCTCCACTAAAAATACAAAAATTAGCTGGGTGTGGTGGCGTGGGCCAGTGGTCCCAGCTACTTGGGAGGCTGAGGCAGGAGAATTGCTTGAACCAAAGAGATGGAGGTTGCAGTGAAATGAGATCCTGCCACTGCACTATAGCCTGGATGACAGAGTGAGACTCCATCAAAAAAAAAAAAAAAAAATACCCACCTCATTAGTGATTTTTGGAACAAATAAGATAGTGTGACAATAGAATTTGCAATCTGAAAAAAATTAAAACTCTCAAAAAGTACATTGTTAATATTGTCCATATTAGGCTTCCGGATTGATGCAGTAATAAATACTCAGTTTTGTCTTGCCCACTGCCAAGTTTTGTAATGCTTTCACAAACTTTACCTTATTTTTAAAAATGCCATGATATACTCTTTGCCTGAAACTGTAGGAAGATAGTTGAAGAGGGGTGGGACAAGTGGCAGAGAAGTTAGGTTTTCAAAGAGTGTGCATACTAGTTGGGGAAATAGGGTGAACTACATGTAACCATTTCCAAGAGTATCATCTTATTTAGACTGATAAAGTTTACATGGGTCAGGAGTGGACAAATGCTTTGGGCAAATAGACAGAGGCCAATTAAACATCCCACTCCTGGACCACAGGCTCCTCCATTTCTATCCTAAATCCATAGTCACCAACCCTAGAAGATCTCTCAAACCTGCGAGGCTCTTCTGCTGCGTTTACCAAATTAATTTGCTTTCTTGCTTATAGACTTATTCTGAAACATATCTCTTCCTTTCAAATGTTTGACTGACACCACTCAGTACATGACATGACCTCTTACATTACTGCACTTGTCTTAGACAGAGCTTCCTGGTGCTGTGCCCCAAGCCTCCTTCACCTGCGCAGATCCGGTCCTCCTCCCTTCTCAACTGTGAGATGGAGGATGCTCCTCGTCTTCTCTGGGGTGAATTCTCTTCCCCATCAACACCACCCAAGCTTTAGGTCCCACCCCTCCTAACTTAACAAAAACCCAACACGATCTATAAAATGCCTCTTCCTCTTTTTATCCACGCAAGTGCTCTTTCCCCCACGGGGACCTTTCTGCTTACCGCGAACATCCTCAAAATTCCTGTCTTCAGCAAATAGGCAAGCAAGCCGATAAGCACACCTCCCTGGATGCCACATCTCTCTCCCACTGCTGTCCTGCTGTTCTCTCCCTGCTACAGCCAAGCTGGTGGGAAGAATGGCGTCTGCCGCAGTGAGAACAGTTTGCACTGCCTGTTCTCTTGTTCCTGTTTCCTCACCTCCCATTTGCAATGACGTTCATGCAATTAGCTTCTGCCCACATCCCTCCACCAAAAAAGACAGTAGTTCACCAACACCCTTCATGCCCTAAATCCAACAATTGTTAAATTCTTTACTCTCTTGCCCCTTAGCAGCTCAAGGCACTGATGATGCTTGCCTCTTCACTGGAGCCATCACTTACCTTAGATTCTGTGCTGACACACTCCCTTGGTTCTCTTTCTACCATCCTAGGATCCCCTTTCCGTCTCTTGAAGACTCATTGATTCAACCATTAAATGAGAGATCTGTCGGAGGTATGACCCTAGCCCTTGTCATTTTCCTTGAGTAATCTCCTTTATTGTTTTCCTTACCATTATTTTCCATTTTAATTGTATTTTTAATAATTACTTTATTTATTTTATTATTTTGAGATGGAGTCTTGCCTTGTCACCAGGCTGGAGTGCAGAGGCGCGATCTCTGCTCACTGCAACCTCCTCCTCCCAGGTTCAAGTGCTTCTCCTGCCTCAGCCTTCCAAGTAGCTGGGACTACAGGCATTGCACCACCACGCCCAGATAATTTTTGTATTTTTAGTAGAGACAGCGTTTCACCATGTGGCCAAGATGCTCTCGATCTCTTGACCTCATGATCCGCCTGCCTCAGCCTCCCAAAGTGCTGGGATTAAAGGCATGAGCCCCCCTGCCTGGCCATAATTATTTATTTTAATTGGTAAATTAAAATTTTATATATTTGTAGCATACAGCATGACTTTTTCAAATACATATATATTATGTGATGGCTAAGTCAAGCTAATTAAGTATGCATTTCTTCACATACTTATTATTTTTTGTGGTAAGAACACTGAAAATCTACTCTCTTAGGAATTTTCAAATATACACCACATTGTTATTAGCTAGAGTCACCATGCTGTACAATAGATGGCTTGAACTTATTCCTCCTACCATGTATATATCTATAACTTCCATATTTTCATCTGCAGTAGATGCCTCTCTGCAGAGCACTGGATCTGGCTAGTTTCCATCTTTTCTTAAATAATTCAAAGTCATCTCAATTTCAGTGTGTTCAAAATCTAACTGGTGGTCATTATTCTCAAAAGTAACTCCCATCTCTAGTTTTCCATTTCCAGTGAAAACATCACTGCCTCGTCCAAGTGTCAAAAGGAATTGTGAGGTCCTCCTCTCTCTCCACGGTCACCATCTCCAAAATACGGCTTAGTCTCAATATCTTACTTCATAATCTGTATGGAATCTGAATTCTTCTTTCCGTGTCCAACACAATCATCCCAGTCCAAGTTGCCATCTCTTTCCACCAGAGCTATGCAGTAACCACCAACTGATCTACCCTCATGCCACCATTCTCTTTGATGCCTCCTCCAGCGTGATCCTTGCAAATGGAAAACCTCTTTGTAATACAATGAGGTTATTTCCTGCTAACCCCTGCCCTTTGCCCATTTAGTCAAGTGGACATTTTACATTTGATGCCTCAGAAAAAGGAAAAGACTGATACTAGCAGAGTACAAAGAAAAAGGAAAACATTTGGCTGGGTGTGTTGGCTCACACTTGTAATAACAGCACTTTGGGAGACTGAGGTGGGAGGATTGCATGAGTTCAAGACCAGCATGGGCAACAGAATGTGACCTTGTCTCTATAAAAAATTTTAAAATTAGCTGGGCATAGTGATGACTGTAGTCCCAGCACTTTGGGATCGCTTGAGTCCAGGAGTGTGAGGCTTCAGTGAGCTATTATCACACTGCTGTACTCTAGCCTGGGCAAAAGAGCTGGATCCTGTCTCAAAAAAAAAAAAAAAAAAAAAAAGACAGAGAGAGAAAGAAAGAAAGAGAGAGAGAAGGAAAGAAAGAAAGAAGAAAGAGAGAGAAACAGAAAGAAAGATAGAGAAAAAGAGAGAAAGAAAGAAAGAGAGAAAGAAAGAAAGAAAGAGAAAGAAAGAAAGAAAGTTCTAGCTATGGATAATCCAAAGTTAGGCCTCAGAAAGATGAACTTAGGCATTTAGAAGAATGCTTGTAAATAAAGAAAAGTTTCTCACTTTCCAAACTTGAAAGAATTCTGAAGATAGAGGAGATGGGCAGAGATGAATGAGTGTGACAAGAGAAAGAAAGGTGGTTGGGGCTTGCAGCAATGACACCAGACCTCCAGGAGACCAGGAATGAAGGGTAGAGGCAGCCTAGCCTCCTCCGACATGATTCTCACCCATAGCTGATGACCAAGAGGCCCTCTAGTGTCCACCTGAGCAAAGGTCAAAGCTGTGCCATCCTGAGGAGAAACATTGGTTGTCTTCCTACTAGATTCAAGAAGTTGGCATCCACTAAGGACTTCTCTTCCACTGCAGTTAGCATTGCCCATCGGCCACTCATAGGAGGGGTGCACTTCCAAATTCCAAATAAGGCTCTATTAAGTGACATCTGACTCACCCTCTTTTTTTCTTTTGAGACAGAGTCTTGCTCTGTCACTCAGGCTGGAGTGCATTGGCGTGATCTTGGCTCACTGCAACCTCTGCCTCCCAGGTTCAAGTGACTCTCCTGCCTCAGCCCCCCAAGTAGCTGGGATTACAGGTGCCTGCCACCATGCCTGGCTAATTTTTGTATTTTTAATAGAGACAGGATTTTGCCATGTGGGCCAGGTTGGTCTCGAACTCCTGACCTTAGGCGATCCGCCCGCCTCGGCCTCCCAAAGTGCTGGGATTACACGCAAGAGCCACTGCACCCAGCCCCAAACTTTCTCTTGATAATTTAGGAAACTTCTAAATTCCTAGAAGGAAAGTGGGGCTCTGGACCCTGGATCATGGCTGTGAAGTGGAGAAGGCACACTGCAAAGGAGATCCGAAACTCTCATCTCCTTGCTAAACACCATTCCACGGCTTCCCAAACCCTGGGAATGGCCTCTGGGGCCCTGGGAAGTCTGGCCCCTGCTCATCCTCCTTCCCTGCCTTGCTGCTCTCTTCTCTCTTCCTCTGCCCACCTCCACCCCCACAGTTGCCTATTTCACTCTCCCGGCATACCTTTAGGCTTTCCCTGCTCAGGACTCTGCCCTCCCACAGGAAGGTGCTGCTTCCCCCACCCTGTTTGCCTTGGAGCTCAGGTCTAACGTCACCTTTTCCAGGGAGCCTCCCCTATCACCCTGTGCAAAGTCAGATCCAAGTCCTTTTCTTTACCTCTGTCTATAAATGGACTTTCATTAGTATGGTAATTTAATGGGTATCTCCCCAAGTAGGCTGAGCATTTTTGTGGGGAGCATTTATGGTCTAGTCAGTTCCTGGAGAATGGCAGGATTTTATCTGATTGTACAGCGTTGGGGGAAGACTCAATGAGCCAGTGCATGTAAAAACATTTGCAAACTGTAAAGTGCTAACCGACATACAGGGTCGTTAGCGACCTGACTATGCTATGAACCCAGGTGTGGAGGAGAAGCGAGTTGCGAGTTGCAGTCAGATCTTGACAGCTCATCGCCAGCCCCTCCCCGGGACCCTTTGCTTCCACTATCCCGTATCTGTGAAGTCTGTTGCCCAGGGATATTAGGAATTCAGTCTTCAAACTCGCTTACCACGTTTCCCCGTGCAAGCGATCTTTGGTTAATTTTTTCTGCTTTGATGTTTTGTTTTACTGGACGGGCCTGGCAAGCCACTATTATGTGCACTGTGCTATATGAGGTTTTATTGGATCACATTGTTTACGCCTGTCTGTGACAGGTACTAGCAGTACTAGCCACCCTGTGATTTTCCAGCAGTGAAAATAATAGAGGAATTTCATACAGGTAAAATAATTAGTGGTTTAGACAAAAAAAAAAAAAAAAAGAATATTAGTCTTTTTTTTAAGCATAAGTGTCACTTTCTGGGGTTATAAAGACAGATTACACAGAATTTTATCGGTTTAACTATGAATTCATGTTTTGCCAGTTGCTCCGTGACAGCTCCATGGTTCAGATTCTGCTGTAGGTTGTGGGGTCTGGACTCACCGGGTCAGCCTCACTGCTGATGAGCCATTGTTTGTTTTTTTTTTTCTTTTTAAAACAAATCTTGACACACTTGGTTTTGCCTGTTTCAACAACCCCTTCCCTATGCATGTAGCCTCAGCCATAATTTACTGTTCTGATCCAAGAACTCTTCTTGTCTTCTTGTGTGCCCCGCCTCTTCTGAGGCCCCGGTGGCTCTCCCCTGGGGGTGGGGACACAAAGCAGAGAATGGAAAAACTGAAAGAAGCTTTGGAAATTTTGTCTGACCTAAATCTGGCAAGATTTACCAAAAGGAAAAAAAAAAAAAAAAAAGCCCAATTGAAATGGAATTTTAGATAGACAACCAAAACTTTTTGGTAGATACATGCCCCATGAAATATTTGGACATAGTTTATACTTACAAAGAATTGTTCATTGCTTATCTGAAGTTCAAGTTAATCCTGTATTTGAGGCAGCAACGCTAGCCCAACCCTCTCGTGTTTAAAGGTGGGAGCACGTCTCCTCTGATTGGAGGATGTTTCTACATCCCATCAAATTCATCTTGAGTCTAATTTTGTGAGTTTCCATTTCATTTTTTCACTCTATGCCCATGTGGCATGCTTTTGTGGGAGATGGTGGAATCCTGGAAAGGGGTTCCCTATATCTGTGTTTCTAGATACCCGAGTTGGGGAATGAAACAGCGCCCTGTAATTTGAATTCTGGCTAAGATTCTAAGAACTGCTGTCTTCCCACCTGATCCCTCCCCACCATGGAGGCCCTCTGGACAAAGTGTTCCTGTTCACCTGCTGCTTATTGTCCAACAGTGCCTTCCTTTGTTCTCCTTGCCCTCTCTCTAATGCCCTATCTTTCTATTCTTCCTTTACTCCTTCCTTCAGACTTATCAATGTCATTCATGGTAATTTTGGAGTTGGAAAAAGCAATGTGTTTTCTTTCTTCTATCCTTGGGGGATTTGGGCATATGCATGCTGGGGACACAGAATAGGATGCACATTGTCCCTAGAGCAGGGCTTTCTGAGTGAACTCACCATGGTCAACAGTGCAAGGAGACCCACCTAGGTACTCCCAGGTCATTGGTGAGTTTGATCAAAATCTCAGTTGAGGAGTATTTAGGAGGTGGAGAAGGGCAGATAATATGCCTTTTATACATACACACATAACACATACATATACATATCTGTGTGTGTGTGTGTGTGTATATATAGAGAGAGAGAGAAAGAGAGAGGCTTATATAAAGCACAATCACCCCAGCTCTGATTAAAACCATGCTATTTCCTTATTGTGAATAGCCCAGGTCATTAAAGAAACGACTCTTGTGATGGAGAAAACCTGGCAAAAAGCAACTAAGGTGATAAACCAATCCTTGGAAGGCCGGGTAGCCCTTCCTCTGAAAGACTGGCCAAGAGAGACCCCAGGGGTGCAATTAGGGACAGATTTATGAAGTGGCAGAGTGTGGGGACTTAGGGTTCTCTTTCCTGTGGGTCAAAAGGAGGAATAAAAAGGTGAAAAAAACTTTATATGTATAGATAGAAAAAATTGAAGCCAAATGTTCTCACACCATTGCAATATGTATCTTGTATTCTTTCCATGGAGCTCGGTGGCAAGTCAACAATAGGTGATGGCGAATTGTAATGGCTAAAAGATGACCAAAGAGGTGGGATGCTGTCCCTGACGCCCAGCCCCCTTCCGTTCTACAATGCGTTGGCATTCCTAGACATAGTAACAGAAAATCAAAATAGATTAGAGGCATAAGGGGAGGAAAGAGGTACTAAAATGATTTCCTGGGGAATGTTACCGAGGTGGGGATGGGTGTGGGTGGTCACGTGGGTCAGGACACAAAGGAGAGAGGACCAGACCTAGTGGGAGAGGGTAGGGCAGGCTCAGGAGATGGCAGGGTCTTCTCTGGCTACCTGTGGAGTGAGGAGCCAGGATCTTGGATCTATCTTTGTTGAGACTTGTGAAGGGTCTCATTATTTTTATTTAGAGACAGGGCCTCTCTTTTTCACCCAGGCTGGAGTGCAGTGGCACAATCATAGCTCGTTGCAGCCTTGAACACTTGGGCTCAAGTGATCTTATCCTCCCATCCCAGCTGCCTGAGTAGCTATAACCACAGGCACATGCCACCACACCAGGCTAATTTTTAAATGATTGGTAGAGGCAGGATCTTGCCATGTTGCCCAGGCTGGTTTTGAGCTCCCAGCCTCAAACGATCCTCCTGCCTTGGCCCCCCAAAGTGCTGGGATTACAGGCATGAGCCACCATGCTTGGCCTCAAAGAGTCTTTTTTTATTTCACAGAATGTTTTTGGCTAAAAGTCATTAGGCCAAGACTCTCAGAGTTCTGGGAGCTCATCCTTGGCCTTCATGTGAGTTTGGGCTATCAGGCCTTGAGCTCTGGATGCCAGGCTCAGCTCCCTGCTCTCCTCTGCGGAAGAGAGCAGGCATTCAGAAGATGTTTGCTCCCCACCAGTGTCATGCCGTGCTGTTTGAATGAGCCCCAGAATTGATGAATTAACTCCTAGTTGGTGGTAGAGTGGGAGAAACTGAACCTCTTGCTACTGGCTCTTCCTCTAAATTCACATCTGCACATCTCTTGGTTGAGAAATCCTGTCTCTCAGGCCTGCTTCTGGAACGGTTTATTCTTGCAGTGCCACTGGAGTCGAAAGACAAGATACGGCCCAGGCTGCGTGTGTGTGTATGAATGTGCACGCATGCGTACACCACTTCCATACAGATGTGCTGGGTGTGTGCCTACATGCGTATCCATGGAATCACATATCTGCTCTGAGAGCATTCAGGGAGAATGTTGCAGTGTGTGCTTGCCATGAATTTTTGATCTGGTGCTCCACACCATTACCACATAATAAATATTGGTGAATATCACTTTAACTTAGGGATCATTGCAGGGTAAAAATGCCGTCCATCAGAATTTTGGAGAGGAAAGTTCCCATGGCAATCCATTCCCAGGGATGGAAATGTATGTGCCTAGGCAGTGGAAACTGAAAAACTGTGTTAAGTGGTTGGAATGCCTCCAGCGGGGTTGGGGACCAGCTGCCTGGGCAGCGTTGTCAGTGGACGTTGCCTGGAGAATAAAATCCTCCTTTCCCAGCCTCGGGGAAGGGGCTATGACAACATGTAGATGAGTGTGTCTGTCTTCCTTTTACCTGGCTAGGGCAGCATTTCCAGGCTCCTACCTTGCAGAAGTGAAGCCCCAGGAGGGACCCCCATGGGGTAGAGTGAGCCTGGGGCCGCCAACTCTCCTTCTCTCCTGTGAACGAAGGCAGGACTCTGGAAGGTGAGGGTGAGAAGGTGGACACAGCCTCTAAACACCATGGTCCCATCAAACATGTGTGTGAAGGTTGTCACAGTGTTGGGGCCAGACAGGTAAACTACCTGACTCCTTGCAGCACCTGTGAAAGCCCCACAGGAGGATGACTCAACCCCCTCAAGATGCAAGAGCTGCCTAGTTGAGAGAGACAGGTGGCTACAGGGAACTGGAGGTTGCCCTTGGTCAGGAGGGTCAGTGAGACCGCAGCAGGCTGCAGGATGCTCAAGCCTGAGGACCGCGCCGTACTGGTAGAGAGTCCTTCATGTGCACACAGATGCATGGACGAACTGCAGCCGAGTCGCATCCTGCAGAGCAGCATGGAAACACGAGGTAGAGGGCATCAACAGGACAGTCTCTGTGTAAGTGGCAGGAACTTAGGATAAAGAAATTCATGGTCGGACAGTGACTCACGTCTGTAATCCCAGCACTTTGGGAGGCCGAGGTGGGTGGATCACTTGAGGTCAGGAGTTCGAGACCAACCTGGCCAACATGGTGAAACCCCATCTGTACTAAAAATACAAAAATTAACCAGGCATGGCAGGCATCTGTAATCCCAGCTACTCAAGAGACTGAAGCAGGAAAATCGATTGAATCCAGAAGGTGGAGGTTGCAGTGAGCCGAGATGGCACCACTACACTCCAGCCTGTGAGACAGAGTGAGACTCCGTCTCAACACAAAAATAAAACAACAAGAACAACAAAAAAAGAAATTTGCCACCATGCATAACTAATAATGGCAGCAGGGATGCTGCCTCTAAGCCGACTTGTATTAGGACTGGAACAGGGTTCTCAGACCAAGCCCTCTGCACTCTGTTCACAGGATAGTTGCAGCAGCTCCGGCATGGCATCTGCACCCACCCTCACCTACAGCTTAGGGAAAAATGAGAGCTTCTCACCCAGCATTCCCACAAGCTGTTTGCCTGTGATTGACGGCTGTACTTGGGTCAAATGTCTAATTCTAAACTAATCACTGAGGACTAATGGACGTGAAGGGCTGGTTGACCTAAGTATAGGTCACATGATCCACCTCTGAGCCATCAGAGGGCATGGCTGTTTGGGGCAGGCAAGAATGTTGGCAAGGGAAGTTTCTAAGAGCAAAACGGGACAACTAGAGTACTCTTTCTAAGTGACCTGTGAAAAGGCAGCAAAAACAAGGTACCCACCCTCTGGATCTATTTCCCAATCACTGCCTTCACTGAAGCCCCTTCCAGCTCTGTCGCTGATTCACTGTCAGATCCAAGGTGAAAATTTACAAGAGCATTAGGTTTAGCAAAGGCGGCAGCTTTATACTTCAATGACCTCTTAGAAAGCCATTCTTGAAATAAAACTTAAAACACATAGACACAAACAACAAAGGCAGTGGGGCTCTCCCAAACTCTTAAGAAACATGGTTCTTTGTCCCTTGGGGTGAGGGAGAAAAGGCTGATGAATTACTAATGAATTGTGGGGGTTATTTTGATGGCACTTTCTTCAGCACCAAAAGTCAGCAAAGACTTGGGTGGAACTTCATAAATTTTGTGATTTCCAAATCTATTGGGAGAAAGAGTGAGCAGCCAATACAGAGTGGGACAGAAATATAATGAATGCTCTTTTGATAGGAGCTTTATCGGGTATGCCTTCATCTGGGAAGACGGCAGTCTCAGAGAGGGGCCTTGTGGACACAGCTTCTCCATCGGGCCCCTGGTGGCCAAAGGGAACCTTCATTCTGGCACTTTCCTCTAGGGACATTTTGCTGGGTGCTGGACACACAGCAGATGGGCCCCGTCTTTCTCCCACTTTTAGTCTAAGGGCCATCAATTAATAAGTCCTCCAATCAAAGTGTGATGAGTTTGATGAGCACTGTCCTTGTCTAAAGGGGACCTGATTTAGGCTGAAAGGGTCAGTGATGTTCTCCCAAGAGAAGCAGCATTTAACCTGATACAGGTGAAAGGAAATTGGCCAGGGAAGAGGGGTGAGGGAGGCTTCTGGAATGTAAAGGGGATGGGATGCGAGGAAGCTTGGGGAACCTGAAATCAAGTCGCTGTGCTGGGGGATGGTGAGGGTGCAGAGAGTGATGAAAATTGAAGTGGATTTGCAAAAAACAGCAAATCATTTAGGGCCTTAGAATCTGAGGGAAGGGTCCTGGATATCATCCCAACAGCAGTGGGAAGCCAGAAAAGAGGTTTATTTTCTTACATCTATTTTTTAAAGCAGGAGAGTGACTCGGTTAAAGAAACATGTTTTAAAAATCATATTGCATGGAGAACTAGGGCTATGTTTATGTTATGATTTATGTTAAAAAAAAATCTCTCTGGCTAACCGAATTGTAGGGGAGCAAGAAAAGGAGGAAGGAGGCCTACAGGAGGAGACTTCAATAGTTCAGATGATAGATGAATAGAATATTTGTACTCATATATTTGATAAGAGACTTTTACACAAAATATATAAAGAGCCATGTCAAGCTCTACAATACAAAGATAAATCATAGTATTTAAAAATGGTCAAAGGAGCTGCATAGACGTTCCTCCAAAGAAGATACACAAATGTGAGAGAAGGCCAGGAAAAGGTGCTTAACTCCAGTCCTCGTTAGGAAAATGCAAAGCAAAACTACAATGAGATGCAACTTTTCAACACAACAAACTAACCATATCCTTATCTCTGCCTAAAACCCCTCTGCAACTCAGGGTACCTAGAACATAAGGTTAAGACTTCTTAGAAAATATTAAGCTATATGGGCCCCAACCCTATATTTTCAGTTTCAACTTCTGTCCTCCCAACACCCTCATCCCACCAATTTTCTCTACAGTTCCCCAATTGCTTTCCCCTCAAACTTCGGTTTATTGGTGTTGTTTGTTTGTTTGTTTGTTTGTTTGAGATGGAGTTTCACTCTTGTCACCAAGGCTAGAGTGCAATGGCATGATCTCAGCTCACTGCAACCTTTGCTTCTTGGGTTCACGCAATTCTCCTGCCTCAGCCTCCAGAGTAGCTGGGATTATAGGTGCCTGCCAGCATGCTCAGCTAGTTTTTTGTATTTTTAGTAGAGACGGGGTTCCACTATGTTGGTCAGGCTGCTCTCGAACTCCTGACCTCAGGTGATCCACCTGCCTCAGCCTCCCAAAGTGCTGGGATTGATTATAGGTGTGAGCCATCGCACCTGGCCGAACTTGGGGTTATATGTCCCTGTCAGAGATGCAGGCCAGGTGTCTCCTCACCTGAGTACCTTCCTCCAACCCTAACCTTGACACTCTCTTGTGTACATTCCAGCCCTTGACATCAGTCCATTGTGCTCCGGGTTATAGAATTGTTGCTATTACTTTTCCACTTTCCATGCCAGCCCGGTTACTCCTGGAGGGAAGTTTCTGGTATGGGAGCTCTGTGTTACCAGAGAACCAGGCAAGAGTGATCGGTCAGTGAGGAAGACAGGGTGTATATCCTCCAAAACTACCTGGCCCTCGATAGCACTGTCCTCACCTAGGTCTCCGCCCAATGGACCCCTGAGAGCCTCAGGTGCTTGCCAGAGGCAGGGCTGGTCCAAAGTGGGCAGGACAATTCCTGAATGTCAGGATGAGAAGCCATGGGTGGCAGAGGCATGGCCATGGTTAGAAGCTCTTTGGGGACAGAAGAACCTAGAACAGGAGCACAGTCCAAGGAACAGAATCCAGTGTGCAAAAAGGGATGACTTCATGCTTTAGGGGTTGTCTATATTGGGATAGAAGGAGGGAGAGAGAGGACTGGGGATGGCTTAAGGGGAATCTCTGCATCCACATGGGTCAATTATTCTGCCTTCTGCAAGGGCTATATGAGAAATAACCAGGAAAGCCAAGCTCTCCACACACTCTTACCTAATTAGGGGTTACTACTGGGAATTGTCTCCTAACCATAACTGCCTTGTATCTCAAAGTGTCCCTTAGGCAATTGCCTTCCTGTCCCCAAAACACAGCTCCACTGCAGCTTCCTCCACCACCACCCCTCGGTGTGCCCCGAGAAAAGTACTGGGTGTGCAGCACGCTTGCTCTGCCCTTCTTTTGGCCTTTACCACATCTGAGCCTTGGTTTCAGTTCATCCCTAGATAGGGAGCACCTGGGGTGTGGGGTAATGTCTCACCCCACTGTGCCACCCCCAGACTGCTACCTGTGCACTGGAACGTGTTTATTCAGTTCATTGGCTATGCCTTTTGCAGCTGGGTTCCACATTAACCTTGGAGGACAAACCTGGCATGTGTGCTAGTGCCAATCACACCGAGAAGGAAACTGAGGCCACACGCTGTGTTAGGCAGAGGCGTCGTGGTGTTCTGAACGCACGGCACTTTCTTTGACTTAATGTTTTAGAAAGTGAACATCCTCTGTTAGAAGGCAGCCTTGGGCGTCTGGGTGCAGTAGCTCATGCCTGTAATCCCAGCACTTTGGGAGACCGAGGTGGGCAGATCAACTGAGATCAGGAGTTTGAGACCAGCCTGACCAACATGGCGAAGGCCTCTCTCTACTAAAAATACAAAAATTAGCCAGGCATGGTGGTGCACGACTGTAATCTCAGCTACTTGGGAGGCTGAGGCAGGAGAATCGCTTGAACCCAGGAGGCGGAAGTTGCAGTGAGTGGAGATGGTGCTACTGCATTCCAGCCTGGGTGACAAACTGAGCTTTACCTCAAAAAAAACAAAAACAAAAAAAACAAAAAAACCAAGAAGGCAGCCTTGGCAATGCGTGCCCTTGGGCTGCGGGGGAAGCTGTATAAGGCTCAGGTGAGGTGTAGGTGGCACTGGGGGCCCATCAGAAAGTGAGGGTGGGGTGGTGGCTTTGAGGCCCTGGAGAGGGAAGTCAGGCAAGTCTGAGAAGCATCTCCTTCCTCCTTGTAGAAGAAGTCACACACCCACCCACACACCCACCCCCACACACACACTCACACACACACACAGTTCCCTTTTCTGGAGTCATTTGGTCCTGCCACCTGGAGTTGTTTGGACCCCCGTCGAGGCCTTTCAGCACCCTTTGGGTGGCGGAGGCTGACCTCCTCCTAGCTTGTCAATCACATCTTCAGTGGAATGCACACAGCGCTCTGAGGACATCGGACTTAGAATCCCAGCCACTTGATGTAGAAGCAACATCATCTTACTCATTCTCCTTCTTACAGGGCAGAGGGCTGACCACGGAGAGGGCACATTCTGAAGAAAGCCATGTTTGAAAACAACAATTGTAGAACCCTTTTAGATTAGGATTTTCTTTCTTCTGATTTAAACCATCGGATCACACTTTACAAAGACATTCACTGTGGAATTGCTTTGGACAATAAATTCCTTCAGTATAATTGTATATCTTTTTTCATTTTTTAATAAAAGAAAATTTGAAAATATCCATAGGCTGAAAAGAAAAAAAAAATCACCTTTTGCCTCTAATATCATCTCCCAGAAATAACCACTCAATATTTTGTTGAATCATCTTTCAGACTTAAGTATATAAATATAGATACATATTTCAGAAGTGATCCACATTTATGTAAATATTATTGTACTGTGTATAGTATATTCAATCATTTGATTTTTAAAAATGACCTCATTTGTATCTAGCTCCTCAAGGCAGAGGTCATCTAATTTCAGAGCCACTATTCCCTCTGTAATCGTCCCAGGAAAAATCTCGTCTCCCTGACTTGAAGTCCTGTATACCCACTGCCTCATTACCTTTGAACGACAAGACATCTTAATGTCCACAGTTACAACTATTCGTCTGTGCCAGTAAAAAAGAAAACGGGAAAAGGGAATTATGGGTGCACATAATCAAGAAAATAGAGTGATTAATATCTTTTGAGAAATTTATAAGTAATTGATGTCTAGTCTGGGGAAAATCCACTCCTACGACTTTCTTTTTCCGGAGAGTTGGCTAACAGTTCACATACTTTAAAGGATGCTGCAAATATCTAACTTAACCTCTGTTGATTTTTATTAGTCTTTGGTCTAAGCATTTTGCCAATGAGGGCATTCAAAAGTCTATAGCTACCTTTCAAAGACCTTACTTGGCAAAGCTGTAGACCAACGGTCCTCCTGAATCTTTAATCCGCAATAGATTTTCAGACTAATATTCGAACTCAAGTACAGAGACATTTCCCACCGTCCATCCAAACAAAATGAAGTCAGCTTTGACTGTGCAAAATGTCGATGAATTCTTCAGAGTAAATCAGCCTTGTCAGGGTGATGCAGAACCATCAGCTCTTTGTGACATAATATAATATGAAATGATATTGAACAACATGCGTTTGGCACTAAATTGTTAGCGGGTTTTAGCTTTGACAGCAGCAAGTTTATTGCTTTAATCCCAAGGTCTTTTAACCCTCTTTGACATAAATTGAGGTTGGCTTTTGTGAAAAAATCTCCACTTTACTCTCTCTTCCTTTACCTAAAACTGCTTTTAACAATTTATGCTAGTACATCAGACACTCATTTTGAGTGACAAAAAGAAAAAAAAAAAAAAGAACAAGATCTATTAGAATAGAAGGGGAAAAAAGGCCAACTTAGGCTAAGAAGGGAAAAAAAAGGCCAACTTAGGCTAGGCAGTCTGTGTCTTTTTCAGCAGATACGTCACAGCTTTCTTCAGGCGGATTTGCATTTTAAGTTATAATAATGTGTGGCTCCCACAAATAAAACAAGCCTGGGCAGAAGACGCCAGCAAGGTGGAGGACAGCCACTGCCAGGGAACAAAGGCTCCTAATCCGAAACAGAGGCCGTTTTTGCATTTTGCTCCAATTGAATGTATTTCCATATATGGGTTCATGCCTTCCTCCTCCACCACCTACCCCCCTACATTTTTAGAGATCAAAGATGACTTTTCTTTTATAGAAATAGTTTTGAAACACTGATTTAGTAAGTATGGCATATAAATAAAGACTCCCCAAATTTTATATCATAATTGTAGCACCAGACGGCCGGATGGGCTGCGGTCTGGAAGAACGATAGAATTGGAGAGGGCACTGGGCCTTCTGTCTCCTTCCTGGTGCTGACATCTCTGCCAGGGACCCCTGCATACTTGACTGGAATGATTTTGGGGAGGGGATGTTCTCTGACTCACAAAGAAGGCTGTTCCCTTTGGATTTTCTTTTGAGACCAAGTCTCACTCTGTCACCCAGGCTGGAGTGCAGTGGTGTAATCTCAACTCATTGCAACCTGCGCCTCCTGGGTTCAAGCAACTCTCGTGCCTCAGCCTCCCGAGTAGCTGGGATTACAGGTGCCCACCATCACGCCCAGCTACTGTTCATATTTTTAGTAGAGATGGGGTTTCACCATGCTGGACAGGCTAGTCTCCAACTCCTGACCTCAGGTGATCCACCTGGCTTGGCCTCCCAAAATGCTGTGATTACAGGAGTGAGCCACCGCACCTGGCCGGCTGTTCCATTTTGGAGCACGTGTGACCCATGGTCTACCTCTCCATTCCTGTCGGGCCTGGTGAGTGAACTGGAAGGAACCAGATCTTCAGCCATGTCATCAGCCTGCACATCTCTGAACACCACAACCATCTTTTCTGTTTCCTAGATTTAAACTTCTGATCTCCTTTGTCCCAGCAAGTATACTTTCAGGAATTTATCCTAAAGAAGTAGTCAGAAAAAAAATACAATAGATGTGTGTAGACAGCAGTAGATTGTAGTAATTACCAGTCTTGGCTGCAGCATCAGACAGACCTGGGTTTAAATTCCAGCTCTGATCCTTGCCCAGAATGTCACAGCTTGTTAGTTACTTAGATTCTCTATCTAAGTCCATTTTCCTCATCCATAAAATAGAGAAATTAACAGTATCTCCTTTCTAGGGCTAGGAGAATTAAAAGATAAAGCATAGAGAATGCTTCCTTAGTCTTTTCAGTTATTTTTATACCAGCATTGTTTATGAACATCAAAATCAGAATCGGCCTCTGCTCATTTGTAAACCGCAGGGCAGGAAGAATGGTATGTAGCCATTAGAAATAATTTTGTACATGCATTATATGGACATGATATGTATGCGTATTCAAAATATATATTTTTATCTGTAATAATAATATGCGTTGCTAATTTAAAGCTACAGATTGAGACTGTATGATCTACATTTTATAAACAACTTCTCATATAATGCAAGATGTAAAAATTTGAAATGACATGAGCCTCTGGCTGTTGAGATTGTGATTTTTTTTTTTTATTTCTCAATTTATTGTTTAATTTTCAGGTTTATTGAAATAAAATTGACAAATAGAAATTGTGTATATTTAAGATGTAAAACTTGACCTTTTGATATATATATATAACTATATGTATATATTTCACAATATATACACGTTGTGAGATGATTATCACAATCAAGCTAGTTAATATACACATCATCTCACATATTTACCATTACGTGTGTGTGTGTGTGTGTGTGGTGATAACACTTAAGATGTATACTCTTCAAAAATTTCAAGTATACAATATTGTTAACTGTAGTTACCACGGTCTACATTAGACCCAAAGAACTTACTCATCTTCCCTAACTGTGCCCTTTGACCAATGTGTTTCTATGTTCCCCAACCTCCTCAGTTCCTGGCAGATATCATTCTACCCGCTGCTTCTATGAGGCTGACCATTTTGTACTCCACATATGAGTGAGATAATGCAGTATTTGTCTTTCTGTGTCTTGTTTATTTCACTTATCCTAATTTCCAACAAGTTTATCCACACTGCCCTAAAGAGCAGGTTTTCCATTCTTTTTTTTTTTTTGAGGGAGTCTCGCTCTGTCACCCAGGCTGGAGTACAGTGGCGCGATCTTGGCTCACTGCAGCCTCTGCCTCCCAGGTTCAAGCGATTCTCCCCAGTAGCTGGAACTACAGGCGTGTGCCATCATGCCCGGCTCATTTTTGTATTTTTAGTAGACATGGGGTTTCACCATATGGCCAGGCTGGTTTCAAACTCCTGACCTCAGGTGATCCACTTGGCTCAGCCCTCCAAAGTGCTGGGATTACAGACATGAGCCACTGCACCCGGCTCTGGTTTTCCGTTTTAAAGGCTGAATAATATTCCATTGTGTGTGTGTGTGTGTGTGTGTGTGTGTGACATTTCCTTTATCCATTCATCTGTTGACAGACTGCTGTTCAGGTTGTTTCCATATCTTGGCTATTGTGAATAATGTCATAATAAACATAAGAGTGAAGATATATCTTCGAGGTACTGATTTCATTTCCATTCTGTGTATACCCAGAAGTAGCATTATTGGATCTTATGGTAATTCTGTTTTTTATTCTTTGAGAAATCTCCATTCTATTTTTCATAACGGCTGTGCCAGTTTTCATTCCCACCAGGGATGTACAAGGGCTCCCTTTTCCCCCACATCCTTGCCAACACCTGTTATCTTTTCTCTGTTTGATAATAGCCATCCTAACGGGCACGAAGTGATATTTCACCATGGTTTTGATTTGCATTTCCCTGATGATTAGTGATGCTGAGCGCCTTTTCATACACCTGTTGGCCATTTGTGTGTCTTTCTCTTGAGAAATGCCTGTTCAGCAATTTAGCCCATTTTTTAATTGGGTGATTTGTATTTTCTTACATGATTTGTGTTTCTGATATGTTTTAGATAGTAACTGCTTACTAGATAGATATAAAGTTCACGAATATATTCTCCCATTCTGTAGGCTGCCTTTTCACTCTACTGATTCTTTTCTTGGTTGTATACAAGCTTTTAGTGTGGTGCAGTGCCGCTTGTCTATTTTTGCTTATGTTGCCTGTGCTTTTGGTATTATATCCAAAAATCACTGCTCAGACCAATGTCAAGAAGGATTCTCCCTAGAGATTATGATTTCTGATTCTTTTTCTTTCTCTTTTGCTTATCTAGTTCCCCCCAAATGTTGTTACTGTAATATATGTATCTAAATACTTTCCTAATGAAGTTGTAAAATGAGGGAGAAAGTGTGCTTCTCCACTGATCCTCACTGAATGTGGTTGACGTTTCTCTCCATCCTGAATGGCAATTGTTGGATTCATTAGTTCATTAATGTCCCTTTTATCATGCGGGCTCGGATGTGCACTTGACACTACAGATACTGGTCCATCAGGGCACAGGCAGGTGAACCAAACACCTCCCTCTCTCATACTGGTGGAGCCAATCTTTTTTATTTTATTACTTTTATTTCCTGAGACAGGGTCTCCCTCTGTCACCCAGGCTGGAGTGCAGTGGCACAATCTCGACTTACTGCAACCTGTGCCTCCCGGGTTCAAGGAATTCTCATGCTTCAGCCACCCGAGTAGCTGGGATTACAGGCGCGCACCACCACGCCCGGCTAATTTTTGTATTTTTAGTACAGATGGGGTTTTGCCATGTTGGCCAAGCTGTTCTCGAGTTCCTGGCCTCAAGTGATCCACCCTCCCCAGCCTCTCAACATGCTGAGATTACAGATGTGAGCCACTGTGCCCTGCCTTGGTGGAGTCAATCTTATCCATTGCCAACTAAACACCTCCAGCTGGTCTTTGCCAGACCTTTGGTTTGTAGGCAATTGTCAAGATAACCTATGCTATGGATGAAAGAACGTCTCTGCTCCCCCAGCCCCAGCCCCTTAAACTCTGAGATTATCAAACATTTTGTTGGCGACCCTCTTCCTCCATCGTCTCAGCTTCCCTTCCTCTGTGCTAGGGTCTGGTTGGGGTGGGCTACAAATGCTACCAAGTCATTGTTAAAGACAGTGGCCGGTTATAAATGCTTTATGTATGTGTGTTTTATGATAAAGACTGTCAGCTCTCTTACAGCCATTTCTATTTCTAGAGGTTGAGATCTTGCTAATACATTGCTCTTCAGTTTAAATCTGTTATGCAAAACTAGGCTCAAGCTTCAATTATTTTACAAGTGGTTCAATAGTTCGATAAATTATTCAGATTTACAGTTCACATTGCTTTAACCAAATACACTGATCTGGATATGTGAGATGACATTAGTCAGACCACGGGTGGGCACATTACTCTCCCTTTGCAGTTGTTCTAATTTTTTTTTTAAAGAAAAACAATGCCAACGATTCATACATTAATTATAGCTAAGCAGATGTAAGAAAAACTCACCTCTCCGCTGTGACTCATGATGAGTGGCTCTGAAATCCCCCAGAAGGAGATAAGAAGAAAGACGTCTCCTGTATGGGGCTGGGAACAAGCACTTTCCTAGACCAGGCTGGGGGATGTCATTTTCCTCATTTCTGAGCTACCAGTCCCCAGCCTCTTTCAGGCTGTCTGTGTAGGTTAAGGCTACTTCCCCAGGAGAAGGAATGGGAGGGGACTGTGTGTCTGGAAGCCTTCCACTGTGTGGAGCAGAAAGAGACATTTCCAAGGGAGGCCATAGGACAGGTCCACTCAGCCCTCCTGTTTGACAAACATATTAGCTTCTTTAACCCCTGTGAATGCTGTAATAAGGGTTTCATGGCCATTTCTATTTACCCAAGAGCATCTTTGCTGCCATCAAGATTGAGTGTGTGCTTAGGTATCTCCACAGCCCAGAGAAGGAGCAAATGCCCTGCTCACAGCTTCTCCAGGATTTGCTCTGTGGCCACGAGGTGATGCCCACGTGGCATCTCCAGGGTGGAGGATCCCCCAGCCCTGCCATTGGGTGGCCGAGTGCAGACAGGTCACAACATTCTGGAATGCAAACCTTTGTCTGCAAATCTCAACCCTACTCCCCCTGCCCCTTGTGTTTTTAGGACTCATCATCCACTGTGAAGCAGCTTACACAGTGTGTCCTGCTCTCTGGGGACACTATTGGCTGCATGGCCAAACATAACCACAAATGCTCCAAGCTTCTCGGGTCATGCTAATCTTCAAGATAATAAATAAAGATAGATAGATAGATAGATAGATAGATAGATAGATAGATAGATAGATAGACGGATAGATGGATGGATAGATGATAGATAGATAGATAGATAGATAATAGATAGATAGATAGATAGATAGATAGATAGATAATATATAGATAGATGGATAGATAGATGGATGGATAGATAGATGATAGATAGATGGATGGACAGATAGATGACAGACAGATAGACGGATGGATAGTTGATAGATAGACAGATGGATGGACAGATAGATGAACAGATAGATAGATAGATAGATAGATAGATAGATAGATAGATAGATCAATCTAGAATACAGACCAACTTCCTGTGAAAAGCCCAGAAACCCCCTACCCAAGACCTCTAGGCAGTCTGCATGACTTCTTTTTCTCCCACTTTCTTGTTATATAGAATTATTGACACATCTGGAGTTTTGCTCCTTGTGGCTTTGGCTCCTCTACTAACCGCATGAACACAGGCGTGGAGCAGCAGCCCTTCCCTAGACCCCCAAGCTCTACTGGAAAATGGCAGTCACATGTGGAAACTTTCAGGAAGGTGTGGGGAGAGAGGGATGGGCTCCATTTGCAGCAGGGCACAGACCTCTGGGGATATGTGGGGATGGTGACAGGGAGAGCCTCCAGCCCAGACCTGTCATAGTATGCTTCTTAGAAATTATTCCAGACTGGAGAGAAACAATGCCCCTTCCAAGCAGGCAGATGTGGCTGCAGTCATTTATGGATTTAAATAGGAGTCTCTTTTTTCTTCTTCTTCCTTCCTTAAACATAGATAGAAATTGCCATCAGTAGTGACATCTCAGGACTGTGGTTGTAAGCCAGTTTCCTTGGGCAATGTCTGGTTCACAGATGTGATTTGCTTGGTTCACAGTAAATTTTTAAAATCAGAAGAAGAAGAAGCCAACATTCAAAAATCAGATTTTACTGCCAAATTATTAGATTTTCATTTTCTCCTTAAAAATCAGATTGCCTGGGCAATATTGAGAGGTTCATATTCCTGCCTGGCAGGGATTGGCCAGTGCCATCGAGGCTGCCACTACCCCCACGGGATCCAAGGCTGCCCTTCTCTCGTCTCACCTGATGTTTGCAAGCATGCCTCATGCCTTTGCCCAGCTAGTCCTGAAAGAGCCAGCACAGCCTGGGAAGGTATGAGTACTACTTTGGAAGTGTGGCTTTGACTACTGGGTTTTAAGAATAGGAGTCGGCGGAACTTTATCAGTTCTAAAATTCATTCATTTCTTTTTGCAGAAATAAGGATAATTTCTGCACAGTCTGTTGTCATGAAATTTTGCCCTAAAACGTTCACAAAAAATGCTTTGAACTCTTCAGAGGTGGCTGATAATGTAAAAGTGATGGTTTTGGACTCTTGCTACTTCAAACTTCATGAAACATCTGTATTATACGTTCCCTTCTTTTATACTTGAAACCGGATACTGTTTTTAGAAAGAAATTTCAGTACTGTAGAACTGACAAATCGAAAGAGTTGACAGTTTTCTCTGATTTGATGCCCAAGCACATGTTGACTTTCATTCTTTGGGAGTGAAAGCCAAGCCTTGGGTTCAAGGTTGGCACATTGGAGATGTCATTATTTCTCACAGGTGCTCAGGCCATGTTCTGCTAATTCTTGCCTTGGTGCATGGCATATGTTTGATGTTTGAGGTCTCAAAGTTGTACACAATATGCAGACTGGGAGATGGCCAGCGGGAGGAGAAGGGTGTCAGACAGGCAGCCGATATCCTCCTGTCCAGAGGGATAACTTTAGATGATCGAAAATGTCCCAAGGCCAGGTGTGGTGGCTCACCTGTAATTGCTGCACTTTGAGAGACTGAGGTGGGAGGATTATTTGAGCCCAGGAGTTCAAGACCAGCCTGGGCAACAAAGTGAGACCCTGCCTCTACAAAAAGTAAAAGAAAAACATAGCCAGGCACAGTGATGCCCTGTGGTCCCAGCTATTTGGGAGGCTGAGGTGAGAGGATCTCTTGAGCTCTGGAGGTCGAGGCTGCAGTGAGCTATGATCTCACCGCTGCACTCCAGCCTGGGCAATGGAGCAAGATCCTGTCTGAAAAATAAATAAATAAAAGAATACCACAAAGCAAAGACGCAGGCCTTGTGTCTCAGCTGCAGGCAGTTATCACAAATGCACGCTAGCACAAGTTTGCAAGACCAGTTTTTCATTCATTCACCTATGGAATAAGGAGCCCTGGTTGTTCAGCTCCCTCCCTGTGGAACTGTGGTGGTCACCCGATGACATTTCAGGGACCACCAAGAAGTCCCTCTGGAGACCTGTGGGAATCAAAAGGAAGTAGACCATTTCTCCCCGCCCTGGGGCCCAAGAAAACCATGCAAAATTCCCCTTGTGCTCTTTGAAAGCCTGGAAGATGCTACTCAAGGGTGAGAATTGTGGGCCTATGACATTTAAAATAGATGTTCCTTCCACTCAATGCTTGAGTGGGTTTGCATTTGGGTTACTTTCCAAGTTTTTGCATGAATCTCCTAAATTTTTACGAAGGTGTATATTTGAAGAAGCCAGGGATTTCAGCCCCCATCCAAACTGGTGATTGGCTTCTAAACTTGTTTCCTGAATCGTGCCATTCTGGTGTCAGAGCCCCCGCGATGCCAGCAGAAGCCATGGGCCTCCACCTAACAGACCCACCCCGCCGCCTCCGTCCAGGCCGTCACACAGGTGGGAGAATATGCTGACCTTCTGAGCAGGAGTCAGTGCTCAAGGATAATGTCTAATCACTTAACTGTGGTCACCAAGCCTACTCCTCTCAGGCCCACTTCCAACCCCCAGGCCTGGGAGTCATGAGAAGAACTGCCCTAAATTATACCGCAAATCACTCTAGTGTTCCTAAGACCTGTTCAGACAGGTCTTACTCTGAATTGATGACCAGCCCCTGGCTCCCAGCTCAATCCATAGGCACTACATTTTTACCAAATGTGTTTTTCTTTCCAGTTCCTGTATCCCAGATTACCCAGAGACACAGGTAAACCCCTAAGAGCATCGTGAGAGCTACAGGGTGGCAGACTTTCCAAGGCACTGGTGTGAACAATCCACAACCAGCAGAGAATAAATTCAGGAAGCCAGGTCCATATGTAATCCCTAACAGTCTAGCTCACTACACTACAGGCTTTCTCGACAGATATTCATAAAGGGCCGCTTCCACCATGGCCGGCCTCTCACTGCCCCGGGCTTTCTGTAGGGAATCAGTTAACCTGGGGGTGCAACCCCCATTCTGCTGCAACATCAAATGATATATCCAAGAGAAGTAACCCAGGGAAAGTGAGGTGTGTTCCTGCGTGACTAACGGGCTTCTGAAGCCAATTATTTATCTTCTATAAATCAGAACTTAGAGAAGGAGGTACTCCCTCCATAGGATGAATACAGGGTTGGTCTCTCTGCTCCCCAGGTCTGCTCCTCCTGCACACTTACGTATCTCATTGGTAACAGAGGGCTTGGAGTCTGGCCAGATATGTAGACAAGACGCCCCCCTCCTTGTGCACAAAACAGCACGAGGAAGGCAGAGGGTGGTGAGACGAACGAGATGCTCCCCATCCTCCTCCTGTCCCTCTTCCCTCTTGTGTGCCACCACCTCGTTTTCTGCCTCATGTGGTAAGCAGGTAAAAACGCTTGTCTTTCTTCCCAGTCGTGCTTTCCCTTGGAGTTCACTGTAGCCCCATAGTGTGTGGTCGGGGCCTTTCCTCGTGGGCATCTTGAGACATCGAACGTCTTGCGATGGTGCTTTGGCTGAGCTAGAAGCCCCATGCAACTCTTGAGACACTGGGTTGTGTTTCCCCTGAACACACCTGGTCTCCGAAGCTAAGCAGGGTCAGGCCTGGTTAGTACTTGCATGGCAGACACTGGTTTTACTGCTGTTTTTCTCTCTGGAAGCCCTTGTTCTCTCAGCAGAGGTCTTTACGGTATTTCTTCTTTTTTTTACAAAAAGTATCTCACTCTTTCATCACGTGGCATTGCCACCATCACTCTGTACGAGGGTCTGCTTTTGTGGTATTTATTCATTCACTTTATCCCCTTTTCCTTTCCCAGTAGGCAACTGTTTTGATGTGTTTGACCTATACTTGCTTTTTGTGTTTACATGTGTTCTTGCAAAATGTGTACGATTGATTTGTATGCGTGGAACTTGATTTTATGTAAACAGTATTGGTTGAGACATTGTAATATTTTGTTGACTTTCTCTTACGTGGTATTATGTTTTCAAGACCCATCCAGGTTGGTATCTGTACATCTAGAATTTTTTTTTTTTTCAATTGCTGTATCTGACCCATGGCTTGCATCCATGGTATTTTGTCTGTCCACACACCAATAAGGGACAACTCAACTGTCTCCAACTATTCGGCATGTCAAACCCTGCTACCCATCAACTTCTCTGTATGTGTCCACTAAGGGCCGTGTGTGGAAACGTGGGGGATAGAAGTACAGGAGCAGGTGCCGCCTCATGCCAGTCAGAATGGCGAATATTACGAAGTCAAGAAACAACAGATGCTGGCGGGGCTGTGTAGAAATAGGAACACTTTTACACGTTGGTGGGAGTGTAAATTAGTTCAACCATATTGGAATTCCTCAAGGATCTAGAACCAGAAATACCATCTGACCCAGCAATCCCATTACTCGGTATATACCCAAAGGATTATAAATAATTCTACTATAAAGGCACATGCACATGGATGTTTATTGCAGCACTGTTCACAATAGCAAAGACTTGGAACCAACGCAAATGCTCATCAACGGTAGACTGGATAAAGAAAATGTGGCACATATACACCATGGAATACTATGCAGCCATAAAAAAGGATGAGTTCATGTCCTTTGTAGGGACATGGATGAAGCTGGAAGCCATCATTCTCAGCAAACTAACACAGGAACAGAAAACCAAACACCACATGATCTCATTCATAAGTGGGAGCTGAACAATGAGAACACATGGACACAGGGAGGGGAATATCACACACTGGGGCCTGTCGGGGGGTCGGGGGAAAGGGGAAGGAGAGCATTAGGACAAACACCTAATGCATGCTAGGCTGAGAACCTAGATGATGGGTTGATAGATGCAGCAAACCACGGTGGCACATACATAACTATGTAACAAACTAGCATGTTCTGCACATGTATTCCCAGAATTTAAAGTAAAATAAAATTTAAAAAGTAAATAAAAAGCCAAGCCAAGAAAAAAAAATGTGACCAGGCTGCCCAATTTTCTCCAGAATTGCTGTACCAATAGCATTCCCCAAAGCAGTGAATTACAATTGCGTATGCCCACACTCCCTTCAACATTTTGCATTCTTCGGCTCAGCAGTTCAGCCAGTCTAATATGTATAAAGTGATATTTATTATTATTTTAATTTGCACTTCTTTGATGAATGTTTGTAAGCATCTCACCACTGTGCTTCTTAGTTTTAAAATTTTCTCTTCTCTGAATTACTATTCATATCCTCTGACCAATTTTCCATTAGGTTGACATTTTCTCCTGGTTGAGATGCAGAAATTCCTTACATATTCTAGAAACAGTAATCCCCTGTTGTTTTAGGTTTGGCAAATCTGTTCTCCTGTTCTAGCATTTAGTAACATTGTTCCTGGTTTCTTTGAACAGGTTTTTTTTTTTTTTTTTTTTTTAATTTCAATATAATAAAATTGATCCTTTTGGATGCCTTATACTTGTTTGTTTTTGAAAAGGTCATGGCCAACATGATGAAGGAAAAAAATTCAGAATTGGGAGGGAAGAGATAAAATGGGCATATTTGCTAATGATATTATCATCTACCCAGAATAACCAAAGAAATAAACATGCACGCACACACACACATTTAGAACTAATAATAGAGTTTAGCTAGATTGCTGGATTCAAGATCAACATACAAAAATCAATAGCACTTCTCTACCCCAGCAATAACCCACTCACAAATAAAACATATAAATGAGCAGTGCTTTTCTACCCAGACGATGTATTTCATAAACTTTTTGTGTTTTATTTACTTAAGGGAATTGGTTCTCTGCCGTGGAACATTAGCAGACACACAGCATCCTATGTGAACACTGCTACAGAGGGTAGAGGAGAGGAGGGGGCCAGGGAGTGGGTGGCCCCCTGGACGGAAGGACCTGGAGGCAAAGGGTCTTGAAAGTGACTCAAGGTCTGCGGGTTCAGCATTGCGGGTAAGCCCCTTGAGGTGAGGAGAGATGTCCATCTTTTTCACCTCTGTATCCCCAGCCTCTGGTGTCTGCCACCTAGGGGGTCATCAATATTTATTGACAAATGAATGGTGCAGCCTATTTACTAAGGTCTTAGTGACCACTTATTTATAGCTTTCGATGAAGTCCCAGGAGAACTTTCTACAAGTAGAATGGATTTTGACAGATGAACAAGGAAGCAATGCACAATATTTACCATGTTCAGGAATAGGATACAAAAGTGTTCTGCAGGATGAAGACTTTTCTTTTTCCTTCTTTGGCAGAAGATGAGAGGATGTGTTTTTGTTTTTTTGTTTGTTTTTTTTTTTTTCCGACGGGGCCTCTGTTGCTCAGGCTGGAGTGCAGTGGTGCAGATCACAGCTCTCTGCTGCAGCCTTGACCTCCCGAGGCTCAAGCAATCCTCCCACAGCAGTCTCCTGAGTGGCTGGCACAACAGGCACATGCCACCATGCCAGGCTGATTTTTGTATTTTTTGTAGAGACAAGGTCTCTCTATGCTACGCAGGCTGGTCTCAAACTCCTGGGCTCAAGCAATCCTCCTCCTGCCTCAGCCGCCCAAAGTGCAGGGATTACAGGCATGAGCCACGGCACCCAACCAAGGATAAAGACTTTCGATCTTAAGGAGTCTTTGGATACCCCATTTAAGTCATACTTTTTATTGTGATGAAATACGCTTTGCATAAAATGTACCATTTTAATCATTTTTAAGTGCATTGGGTCCATTCACATTGTTGGGCAACCATCATTACCATCCATCTCCAAAACCTTTTCATCTCCTCAAAATGAAACTCCGTACCCATTAAACAGTAACTCCCTGTTTCTCCCTCCTCCAGCCCCTGGCAACCACCATTCTACTGTGTCTCTATGAATTCAACTGCTGTAGGTGCCTCATAGAAGTGGGATCCTACAACATTTGTCCTTTTCTGTCTGGCTTATTTCAATTTATAGAATATCTTCAAGCTTCATCCATATCATAGCATGTACCAGCATTTCTTGCCACTCTGTGGCTGAGTAATATTCCATTATGTCTATACCATATTTTGTTTAGCCATTCATTCATCAATGGACTTTAAGGCTGTTTACAACCCCTCGTCATTGAAGGCATATTTATTGCACGTGTGATCTGGGCTGGATAAGTCACTGGGACGCATAGGAAAGTAAAATACTTGGACCTGGTCCTGGGTTTCTCAAGGTCTTTTGTGGGGAGTTACGTATCTGAGCAAAGAATCTCAGTACAACCCAAAAACGAAGGATGTGCACGTGACTGTGGAGAAGGGAGCCACTCACTCTGTGCCCACCGCAGAGGTACTGTTGGAACTGGGTCATCTGGCAGACACAGGTCCCTTGGTGCTTTAGGCAGAAGAAACAATATACACAAAGATATCCAGAGATTGTCAGGTGGCTCCATGTAACTAGAACATAGGTTGTGTGGTCAGAGTGGGGTGCAGGTTGGAGGAACCAATGGTGGGTGATCAACCAGAAGAAATGGGTTGGCGTCAACATTTGAAGGATTCTTTCTTAAGACAACAAAATTGCTTGCAACCTAACACAAATACATACTTTTTTCTCCTTTTACACAAAAGGCATCTCAATGTACATGCCGTTTGACACACTGCTTTTGTTTATTTGTTTTAACTTCATGCTATATTGTGGCAATCTTTCCATACCCATATATAGAAAGTGTCCTCATGTTTTTAATAGTTTCATGGTATTATAGTGTATGGATGTACCATAATTTATTTAACCTGTTTCCTCTAGATGGACTTTTACATTATTCAGCATTTCTGCTTTTACAAGCAATGCTAATGAATAACCTTGCACAGACATCATTTCACACGTGTGCAAGTGGAACTGGAGTATAAATTCCCAAATGTATAATTGATGGGTCAAAGGGTATATACATATGTAATTTTGATAGATGGTGCTGATTTGCCCTCCACAGGGGTTACACCAATTCATATTCCCAACAGCAATAGATGATATCTGTTTTCCCATAGTCTCACTAACAGAGTGTTATCAAACTTTTGGATTTTTGCCAATTCAATAGGTGAAAAACGGCATCTCAAGATAGCTTTAATTTGGGGGATCTCTCATTACAGCAAAGCTGAGATTTTTTTTTTCTTCTTATGTTTGAATCATTTATATTTCCTTTCTGTGAATTTTCCTGGTCCCCACTTTCAACTTGGTCATTGCCTTTTGCATACATTTCTAGGAAACCTTTATTTATTCGTCTTATTGTATTGAACTTTTGTTGTTCTTTTATATGATCAAGAATTGTTGAATTTTAACAAGTACTTTTTGTTCGTGTTTGAGATAATCATATGTTTTTCTCCTTAAATATAGTAGTAGATTGACTTATGTAGTGGATTTTTGTATTATTTTGCCATTGTTAAATTTCTGAAATAAAGCCTCATTTTTATAGCTTATTGTTTTTTGATGATCTAATGAATGTAGTTTGTTTATATTTCACAGATGATTTTTGCACCAATGTACACAATAAGGTTAGACTACTTTTTTTGTTTTTTAGTTTTTTAAGGTCCAATCTCTTTCAGGTTTGGGTGTATTGTTGTATTTGTTTCAATAAAAGACTTTCATAATTTCCTTTTTTAAAAAAAATGCCCTAGAACAGTTTAAGCATTATCAGGTCAGCCGATTTTTTTTTAAGATAGTAAAATTTGCCAAAGCTTAGACCTGTTTTGGGTTTCTTATTGTATTGTTCTTCTCCTTACTCTAAAGAAACAGTTTGTGAATTTATTCTTTAGTTTTCTGGGTTTCTAGCTTCCTATCTTATTAATTTCCGCTTTTATGTTTATTGATTTTTCTCTTATCATTTTGTTTTATTTCTAACTTGTTAAGTCACATGCCTAATTCATTTGTATTTATTCTCCCTTTTAAAATTGATATACATTTTTGAGTTTATTACTTTTTCTCAGAGTGTTTTTTAGCTGTATTCATAGTTTCTGAAATGTAGTATTTTCACTATTGTTTTAAAGACATTCTTAAATTTTGAGTTGTGTTTTTTCCTTAACCTAGGAGCATTTTTGTTTTTTAACCTAAAAGCAATTTTTTTAAAAATTTTCAGATGGAAAAGATTTTTTATTTTCTGATTTTATTTACTTCTGTTTTTATTATATTGTGATCAGAAAATCATGTCTACACTCTTTCTCGATTTTTAAAAAATGTATTGGAGTTTCTTCGTAGCCTAGAATGTGATCTGTTCTTTTATAAATGTTTTTATGGGCATTTTGAAAATGAAAATAAGTGATCTATTATCAAGGTATGTGGTCTGTATGACTCAGCACAGTCTGTGTTAGTAATTATGTTATCGAGGGCTGCTAGACTCGAATTCTGGGTCCACTTGGCCTCTCATGGGCCGAGAGTGGTGCGTGACCTCTGGCTACGAGCATGACTACGGGTTTCTCTTGAGTCTCCTGTAATTCCTGCTGCATTCTTGCTGCTTCGGATGTGTGGGTATTCAGAATGTTTATATCGTCACCGTGAATTTCTCCCCTTTAGAATTATGAAGTGCCCTTGTATGTCTCATTTCATGCTTTTATCCTGAAGTCTACCTTCTCAGGTATGAAGAGTATGGCCTCTGCTTCCTTTTGTTTACGTCTATTTGGGTATCTGTTAAACATCCTTTTATATTCAACTGTGCTGAACGAATGATCTAATGTGTCTCTGGACTACAGCGGAGGCCAGCTTTGCTTTGTGGGACAAACTGAAAATGTTTCTGATTGATCAATTGAGCCCACTGACATTTTCCATGACGCATGTTTGGTCTAGGTTCTGAGATATCATTGTGTATTACATTTTTTGTTTTTTAAAGTCCTCTACTATGTCATCTATTTTATGTGCTTTGATTCTCTCGATGTTTAAAAAGGCTTGTGTTTCTTACAAGCTATAACTTCTGCAATTATAACTATATGAGACTTTTACTTCTTATTTCTTTAGGCATGCTCTTCTTCATTCCCTGCCATAATTAATGATACAATTAACGTATTTGTTTTCCTTTCTTTCTCTTCCTTTCCCTTCCATCACCCAATTTTAGTTTGCAATAGTTTGCTAGTATATATCGGATATGGTTTGGATCTGGGTCCCCACCCAAATCTCATGTTGAATTATAATCCCTAGTGCTGGAGGTGGGGCCTGGTGGAAGGTGATTGGATCATGGAGGGTGAGGGGTGGTTCTCGTGAATGGTTTAGCACCATCCTCCTAGTGCTGTTTGCGTATGGAGTTATCACGAGATCTGTTTTTTTAAAAAGTGTGTGGCACCCCCACCCCCTTCCTCCTGCTCTGGTCATGTGAGACATCTCTCTCCCTTTTTGCCTTCTACCATGATAGGAAGCACCCTGCAGCTCCCCCAGAAGCAGAAGCTGCCATACTTCCTATACAGCCTGCAGAGCTGTGAGCCAATAAACCACTTTTCCTTATAAAACACCCAGTCTTAGGTATTTCTTTAAAGCAATGCAAGAACAGACTCATACAATACCTAGTTTCTTATACATATATGTGTGTGTGTGATTTATCACTAGATTTTTCATCTTTGAATGACATCCTTTAACACCAAGCTAATGTACAAAAGACAATTGTTTCTTTTTTAAAATCTTCCTGTATAGATATAACCATTTCCCATTTTTTAAGTCATGACCACATATTTGGTCATAGTTCTTACCTACTCTATGGAAATATAACTTCTGGTGGGAGTTTTTCATTTTGTTAAGTTTTGTGACTCTTTTCCAATTTTTCCTTTTGAGATTTCTGTATAGAAGTCATGTCCACTCCTTTTATGACTCATAGTTGGATGTGTTTAATTTGCCCATGCTAGGCATTAGCAGAAGTTCCAGGTGGAGGTAAAGCATGGCCTTGGAGGACCAAGGGATGGACGATGGGGAGCCTTTCAGATCTCATGTGTCAGATTTTCCCTTCTGAGTTGCAAATCAAAACCGCAATGAAATATTACCTCACACCTGTTAGAACAGCTGTTGTCAAAAGGACAAGAGGTAACAATGACAGCGAGGGAGTCAAGAAAAGGGAACCCTTGTACCCCACTAGGAGGCTGGTGGGAGTGTAGGTTGGTACGGTCATTATACAAAACAGTATGAAGGCTTCTCAAAAATAGGAACATCATATGATCCAGCTATCTCACTTCTGGGTACACATCCAAAGAAAATAAAATCACTGCCTCAGAGGTATCTGGACTCCCTTGTTCACTGCAACATGATTCACAGTAGCCAATATAAGGAATCAACCTAAGTTATTCATGGACAGATGAATGGATTGAAAAAATGTGACACACACACACACACACACACACACACACACAGTGGAATATTATTTTGCCTTAAAAATGGAAATCCTGCCATTTGTAGCAATATGAATGAACTGGAGGACATTATGCTAAGTGAAATAAGCCAGACATAGAAAGAGCAATGTTGCATGATTTCATTTATATGTGGAATATATAAAAGCTGAATATGTAGAAACAGAGAGTAGAAGGGTGGTTTCCATGGGCAGGCAGGTGGGAGGAAATGGGGAGATGTTCATCAGAGGGTACAGAGTTTCGGTTACGGAGGAGGCCTAAGTCTAGAGATCTAATGTACAGCATGAGGACTATAGTTAGGAATACTGAATTGTAAACTGGAAAATTTGCTAAGAGAGTCCATTTCAGTTGCTCTCACTATACACATACACAAAAAGGTAACTACGTGAGAAGATGGATGGGATATTTAGTTGACTGTACACAGGTGATCCTCCACATACAATGGGATTACATTCTCATAAACCCATCAAGTGAAAATACAGCCCGGAGTATCGGTCAAAGAGTCACCAGTGCTTAAATCTGAAAACTTCTGGTTGTCAATCACTATTGCACCATGACAAAAGCGGTGGTAAGTCAAACCATCCTAAGTTGGAGACTAGTAATAATTTCACTATATGTATGCATATCAAAACATCATACTGTACAACTTACATAGCTACATTTTTTAAATAAAAAAAAATATTTTCTCTTTTCTGTTGCCTCAGAGACAGACTGCTTCCTGCAACTATGGCTGACTCTGCTATTTTGTCCCAAGCCAGGCCAACCATGTTCTGAGCATAAACCCAGTTTTTTCTGTTTCCTGGTCCCATTGTTGAAAACAGGGATAACCTTGCACTTCAGGACTCTCACTTGAGTCCTTCTCCTTTAAAAAAATAACTTTCTGCTTGTCCTTCCTGAGAGATGCCACCATTTGATCCTGAGGCCACATGCTGCATCTCTTTTCACTTCCTCTTATGTGGCTTCCCCTCAATCTCAGCTGCTTTTGACAGCCGCGCATATATCTTGGAGTCTTGCATTGCATTTATCTTTTAATTTCCTTAAATACTTATAAGCACATTTTTTGTTCTTCATCTTGCTTCTGTATCTATTTAGAAGAAGGAAGAAAATTCTGACTTCTGAAACAAAGTCCAAAGTTGAAGTCCATTGAAGGTCTTAATTTAGTTACAGAATTGGTAAGAACGGAGAGGAGAGGATGTGGCGATGACCCAACTTTCTGGTTTGTGCAAGTTTAAGGTCTAGATGGTGAGTTTGACTTATTAGGTTGAGTTCTGCATAAATGTGGAGCTCAAGGGAAGAGGTAGGAAAGTAGAGGCAAAGATGATTATTACTTTTCTTGCTTCTTCTGCCACTTACTGAAAGCCTTCTATGTTTAGAGAGTACATCAGTATCATCTCATCTAATCCTAACAAAAAAAAAAATATATTGGTTCAGGAAAGAGCAGGTGACAGAGCTGGTATTTGAAACCAGGCCTCTCTGCTATCAAAGTCCATAAGCAGAGTTCTTCCTGAGTCGTGCTGTCTTCGTAGTGGGTTCACCACGCGGCTTTGGAGCCTGGGTTTAATTTGAAGAGAAAGTAGCACATTGCATTGCACTTCCTCAGGGATTTTGCATCAAACTGGCAATCCAGAGCAAGACATCTTTCGGTGTTTCCACAGAGAACTTGGGTCTCAGTAGGCAGAACTTGGGTCATCTCCACCAGTTTGGGTTCCTATTATTGTGGGTGATGATGTGAGGTGGTGGTAACTCATATTCAGTCACTGATGCAGTTTGCACACAGCCCTGAACCCTGTGAATAATATGACTAATACCCATGCATGGCATTGCACCTACGTGAATGCTAGAATCAACGCAGCTGCACCAAACACCAATAACTTAGAGATGTGGGTTTTAGACCATGTTTTTTCCCCCCCTCCCCTGTTTATAAAAAAAAAAAATATTGACTGGTTTAAACTAGATCCAACAGGAAATGTTAAATGTTAAAAAGAGACTTGTCCAATTAAGATGGCATTTGTCTTTGAAGCACAGTGTCTCTCTGATGTCCCCAGTGATACCAGGTGGATTGACTAGAGATGGACGTTATAGAAAAGGCAATGACACATTGATTTTCACAAATCGTGCTCTTTCACCATGCGTGTGTGTGTGTATGTGTGTGCGTGACTGTGTGTGTGGGAGAGAGTGAAAAAATTGGTCACAGAATATAAATGTAAAAACATTTTTTAGACTAGCATCACCAAGATGTGTGAGAAATGTTACAATAGATAATTTTGTGCTCCGTCTATTAATTATGCTTTTTAATATTTCATTTCTAAATGAAAGGGGATACTGTCATTGCAGTGTCTAATATGTACTGAGCTTTGGGATGAGAGAATTACATTAGGTGATGTGATTAAATGAGTTAAGAAATGGAAAATGGTGAGAACAGGGTCTGCAACATAGTAAGTTATATAAGAGTGTGTGCTACTTTTATTATTACAAACAAAATAATTAATATTACAGATGAAAGGCTAATGTTTGGAGAGATTCAAGAACTTTCTCAGGGTTTTATTTGCATTAAGGGGAAAGTGAGATCCATATTGAGTTCTTAGGACTCCAAATCCAAACATCAACCCTAATCTATCCCCCAAAATAAGTTAGTTTGAAACATGCAATAAGTCTTAAGGATATCTCTGATGAAATTCATATAAGTAAATTTCAAAGTTCTTCCTGAATGAAGAGCCAGTAATCCAAGCGGTCAAGTTCTAAAAATCCAGGAAGGGAACCTAGAAGCAATAATAAAGATATAATTTACTGACAAGTCTTATCAGGTGTAAATAGACCCTCAATCTACAGCTTTCACATGGCCATGTCTATGCAGTAGGACAATATCCACAGTTGACACATGAGGTACTATAATTGTTATTGGCCAATCTTAGTTTTGTTCAGAGAAGGAAGATAGCCAAAGGCTCTTGGAGATGTATTTTATCCAGCAACTCCTTTTAACTTAGATTTACTGCATTCCAGACCCTACCATAAGCCTCATTTCTTTCTTCCAGATCCTTCTGAACACTGTCAATCACCTGAGTCACATGCTATCTTGCTGTGATGTTTCCCAATTGTTACATACACATGCACAAATCATTTTTTAATTTTTTTTTCTTAAAGGAAAGTCCTACTTTCTCTTTGGTGCATTGCAATACAAACAAGCAAGCAAGCAAGCAAACAAACAAACAAACAAAACAAATTACTTCCAAAGGACAGAGAAAGGGAACACTGGGTTTTCAGGCATGTAAGTCCTGTAACCATCACATAGTTCTCTCTGTTTTCCATTTTGGTTTGAAGAATGCTAGAAGGCCCACTGTCAATCAAGAATTAACATCTCTTCTCTCTCCTTCTCTTTGGTGGCTTTGGGCAGGCAAATAACAATCAGTGTCTACAGATGTGATACATTTAAGGGCTATTACCTGTAGACTCTTTATATATTCAGGTGTAAATTACCTTCCCATTTCTATGTATTACATCCTTAAGCCAGAGAAGGAATTGTCTGCATGGAGATTGCAACAGCATCTGCTTCCATTAGCACAAATGCCACAGTTACAAGCAGGAGTAACTGAAACAAGGATTTGAATTTAAATAAAATGAGCTATTCTATATTTTTAGCTCCCTTTAGAAGTCTGAGACCAGAGGAAAGGATTGGTAATATGTCTACCAATATGCTTTCAAGGAAAAATAACAGAAAACCCAACTCAAATTGGCTTAAATAAGAAATAAATTTATTGACCTGCTTAACTGAAAAGTCCAAAGGATCAAGCAAACTTCAGGTGAGGGTTGATCCAGCAACTTAATGATTGTTTGTCTTGGTATGGGTTTCTGTGCCTATCATCTACTGCTATGTAACAGATTACCTAAAAACTCACTTACTTACAACAAAACACTTTTGGCTTCTCACAGTTATTATGGGTTAGGAATGCAGGAGAAGCTTAGTTTGGTGTTTCTGGCTCTAAATCTCCCCAAAAGGGTGTAGTGAAGATGTGTCCATTGGTTCTACAATCCTCTGGATGAACTGGGGAGATGTGCTTCTTAGATAACTCATTCGCATGGCGGGCGGATTGGTGCTGGGGGTTTCTGGTAGGGGAAGCTCAGTTCTTTCCCACGGGCCTCCTCACAACATGGCAGCTAGCTTCCCCAGAACAAAGGATCCAAGAGTGAGGGAGAGCCAGGTGGGCGCTCTTGGTTTTATGACCAAGTCTGGGAAGTTGCATAGCATGACTTTTGCCACACCTTATCCATTAGAAGCAGGCTACCAAATCCAGCCCATTCAAGGTAGGGGCATTAAGCTCCACCGTCTGAGGGGAGCATGTTAAAGAATCAGAGAACTTATCTGAAAACCACTCCGTTCTCGGCAGCCCTGTTCTCAGCCTCTTGTGGTCTTAACACTGCTGTTGGCCTCATGCTCAGGCCTCACGGTTCCTCATTCATGCCTAGCAGAGAAGAGCATATTCCCATAGCTTATGCTTGATTGGACAACTGAGGTCATGTCCTTACCCATGAACCACATTCTTGTGGCCAGAGGGATGAGATCATTCTGATATGCTTAGGCCGGAGCCACATGCCCCATGATCAGAGATGGAAAAGCATCAAAATCCATTGAAGTACATGAGCTACGTAGGGAAAGAGTAAGAACTACAAGTGTAATTCTGAATCTATTACCAAAAGGAGGATTGAATCCTGGGTGGTCCAAACCAACCTGCGTGCATGCTTATTCACACTGTGTGTGCAGTGGGGTACGTGTGGAAGCGGGTAGGTAGGCAAAAGTCATCCAGGTATTGTCTGAAAATGACTTCAGGCTGAGGGCAGTGGCTCTTGCCTATAATCCCAGCACCTTGACAGGAGGATTGTTTGAGGCCAGGAGTTCAAGATCAGCCTGGGCAACATAGTGAGACCCCATCTCTACAAAAATATAAAAAAGTATCCAGGTGTGGTGGCACACAAATGTAGTCCCAGCTACTCAAGAGGCTGAGGTGGGAGGATCGCTCGAGCCCGGGAGTTTGAGGCTGCAGTGAGCTGTGATTGTGCCATTGCACTCTTGCCTGGGCAACAGAGTGAGACCATGTCTTCCCCCCACAAAAAAATGTGAGTTCTGTTGAGCAATCTGTCACATAGCCCGTTTTACACTGTTTCAAACTAATTGGTTAAGGAAGTATGAAGAAAAGAAATCAATAAAACTGCTGACTTGCTTATTGCATTTTTTACATATGGATCGCTTTCATTCTAGGAAACAGCCTCAGTTGCCTCTTATGGTGGTGAGGCTCTGTTCTGGAAGCTTGTCCTGGTGTTTAGGAGGAGATAATAAGCCTGTGCTTTGACAGGCCGGTGCCAGGAACATGTGAAATTCCTGCTGAAGAAGAAGGAGGCCCAGGGAGCAAACATTTGAGTGAAGCATTTCCCTCCTTCCAGAGCCCATTTCCCTCCCACCAAAGCCCATTTCCTTCCTCCAGAGCTCTCTTCCTTCCCTCCAGATACCTCCTTCCTCCTGCCAGAGCCCATTTCCCTCTCTTCAGAGCCGTCTTCCCTTACTCCAGAGCCCACTTCCCTCTGTCCAAAGCCCAGTTCCCTCCCTCCAGAGCCCATTTTCCTCCCTCCAGAGCCCATTTTCCTCCCTCCAAAGCTCATTTCCTTCCCACCAGAGCTTATTTCCCTCCCACCAGAGCTCATTTCCCTCCCTGCAGTGGCCACTTCCCTCTCTCCAGAGCCCTCTTTTCTCCCTCCAAATCCTTCTTTCCTCCTGCTAGAGCCCATTTCTTTCCCTCCAGAGCCCATTTCCCTCCCTCTAGAGCCCTCTTCACTTTCTTCAGAGTCCTCCACCCTCCTTACAGAGACCACTTCCCTCCCTCCAGAGCCCACTTCCCTTCCTCCAGAGCCCATTTCCCTCCCTCCAGAGCCCACTTCCTTCCCTCCAGAGTCCACTTCCCTCCCTCCAGAGCCCACTTCCTTCCCTCCAGAGTCCACTTCCCTCCCTCCAGAGCCCACTTCCCTTCCTCCAGAGCCCATCTCCCTCCCTGCAGTGGCCACTTCCCTCCCTGCAGAGCCCATTTCCCTCCCTCCAGAGTCCTCTTCCCTCCCTCCAGAGCCCTCCAGAGCCCACTTCCCTCCATCCAGAGCCCACTTCCCTCCCTCCAGAGTCCTTTTCCCTCCCTCTAGAGCCCACTTCCTCCCTCTAGAGCCCACTTCCTCCTTCCAGAGCCCTCTTCCTCCCTCCAGATCCCATTTACTTCTCTCCAGGGGCCACTTCCCTCCCTCTGGAGCCCACTTTCCTCCCTCCAGAGTCCTCTTCCCTCCCTCTAGAGCCCTCTTCCTCCCTCCAGAGCCCTCTTCTCTCTCTCCAGATCCTTCTTCCCTCCGGCCACAGCTCATTTTCCTCCAGCCAGATCCGTCTTCCCTCTTTGAACCCGTATCTTCTTCCTACATGTAAGGGTCCTGAGGAAAAGGATTTGCGTTAGTTTGATTCACTGCTGAACCTGACCCCCTAAAACAGTGCCTGGCACACAACGGATGTTCAATAAAACCTTGCCTAATATTTATTGATATTAAGTATTATTCATATTAACAAGCCAATTAATTTGCTATATTTCCACTTGGTGGTTGAGTGTCCAGACCTCTGGACCCCCAGCAACCAAGGTGCCGGGATTAAAGGCAAGAGTCACTGCCGCCAGCCTGAACTCACTTTCAGACAATACCTTTCCCAGCTCTGATCATGGGGCATGTGGCTCTAGCTGAGGCATATCAGAATGATCTCATCCCGCTGGCCACAGGGCTGTGGCTCATAGGTAAGGACATGACCTCAGCTGTCCCATCAGGCATAAGCTGTGGGAATATGTTGTTCCCCTTGGGCCTGAAGTCTGAGCAAGGCAGTAGACTGAGGCAGTGTGAAGTGTAGTCACTGGCACCCCAGGCCCTGAGTAGAAGGGGCAGGGTATAGAATAGAACAGCTTTTAGTCCCAGTACTCAAGATCAAGAGTGCAGAAAAAATATCTCCGACTGCTTTTCTCATTATTCAGGTAAATTAAAAATTATTATTTTTTTAGAAACAGGGTCTTGTTCTGTCGCCCAGGCTGGAGTGCAGTGGCCTGATGATAGCTCACTGTAACCTCCACCTCCTAGGCACAGATGATCCTCCTGCCTCAGCCTCCTGAGTAGCTGGAACTACAGGAGCATGCCACTGTACCCAGCTAATGTTTGTATTTTTTTTTTTTTTTTTTTTTTTTTTTTTTTTTTTTTTTTTTTTTTTTTTGGTAGAGACAGGGTTTTGCTATGTTGCCCAGGCTGGTCTTGAACTCCTAGCCTCAAGTGATCCTCCCACCTCCACCTCCCAAAGCACTGGGATTACAGGCACGAGTCACCACTTCTGGCCTAATTCAGCTAAATTTTTAATTCAGGCCCTCAGTTTTTTCAGTCTGATGAAAAAATGTTAGCCACATTGCAGGTTTTCTAGATTTTCCTGGAATCTTACAGAATGACGAGGTGCCTTTAGGACTAGGGTGGTGTGGTCCCTGTAGTGGGTCATCATTCTGTCCAGTGCTGTGTCTTTGCTGGGTAGTGCCTCATTCCCCCTGCAAATATTCTTATCTTATTGCTCGGGTTGAATCCCAAGGATAGCTGGTACCAGGCCCTTCTCGAGGACCCACCAGCACCTAAGCTTTTTATTTCCTTTTCCTCTTCTTCCCTCCGGAGCATTTGCCTAGTCTCCGGAGAAGGAAACCTTATGTTGTTCTCTACTCCTCTAGGCTTGGGCTTGAGACGTGAAAGCTCCTAAAAGTTATTTTTCTGTTTTCTGTTAGCCCACCTCTTCTTTGAGGCAATGGGCCTCTGGTGGCTTGAATGGGAGGGACTCAAAGAGTAACAAGAAATACAGGATGGCAGAAAATAGTTACAGGGTCAAAAATGGGCGTCATTGGGTTGCTAGGGGCTGGGGAGCAGGAGAGAATGCAGAGTTGTTGTTTAATGGGTATTGAGTTTCAGTTTTGCAAGATGAAGAGGGTTCTGGAGGTTGGCTGAACAACATGAATTCACCTACCACTACTGAGCTGCACGTTTAAAAATAGTTAAGATGGTAAACTTTAGGTTATGTGTATTTTACCACATTGAGAATAAAATGGAACCACTAGCAGCAGCGCTCGCAGCACTTACTTATTTTGAACACCTCCCATGTGCCAGATCTTGTATTAAACACTTTACAGGCACTATCTAGCTTAATCTCTTGACAATTTTGCTATGCTATGGAACCATTTCTGTCCTCACTTTACAGATGAGGAAATTGAAGCTTATTATTATGATGATGATTATTTTTTGAAATAGGGTCTCACTCTTGGGCCACCCAAGCTGGGGTGCAGTGGTAAGATCGCTGCTCGCTGCAGCCTCAACTTCCTGGGCTCAAGCGATCCTCCCGCTTTAGCCTCCCAAGTAGCTGGGACTGCAGGCCACCACTCCTGGCTATTGTTTTAATTTTGATTTTTCGTTTGTAGAGACAGGGTGTTGCTATGTTGACCAGGCTGGTTTTGAACTCCTGGTCTCAAGTGATCCTCCCAACTCAGCCTCCCATGGTGCTGGGGTTATAGGTGTGAGTCACTGCACTCAGCCACAATTGAAGCCTGGATCTAGAAGCTAACTTTCCCAATGTCTCAGAGCCAGGATTTGAACCCAGGTCTAAGTGTAACACAACCAAGATTCTCGGCTTGGCCCACACTTAACCAACTCAACTGACGAACTCAACTTAACCAACATAACAGATACACTCTGTTCCTTCTGTAAAATTGCAACTGGTATTTAGGGCTCCCATAAGTATTCCGAACTCTAGAATGTCTGCACACTTCTGTTCTCACCAGTCACAAGTTGTACGTTTACCAAGAATCAGAATCTGTCACCTGTACTTGTTATTGTAAATATGTCATATAACAAAATATTGGCCGGGCACGGTGGCTCAAGCCTGTAATCCCAGCACTTTGGGAGGCTGAGGATCATGAGGTCAGGAGTTTGAGACCAGCCTGGCCAACATAGTGAAACCCCGTCTTTACTAAAAATACAAAAAATTAGCTGGGCATGGTGGCGGGTGCCTGTAATCCCAGCTACTCGGGAGGCTGAGGGAAGAGAATCACTTGAACCCAGGGCAGGGAGGTTGCAGTGAGCTGAGATCATACCATTGCACTCCAGTGCGGCTGACAATGCGAGACTCTGTCTCAAACAACAACAACTATATATATATACACACACATACACATATACATACACACACATATATATACACACGTATATATACACATATATATAAACACACACACACACATATATATATATGCTGCTCAGATGTGATAAGAGTGTAAATGATGTAGTTGTGTCTATGAGAACTAGATGCGGTGCTTTGTAAAGATTCAATGCAGACTGGTAGAAAGTTAAGTGTGAGAAGGAAATGTAAGACATAGGGACCAGCCCTAAAAATCTGGAGGAATTTCACACTTATTTTGCCTTGTGAGGATCCTTTTTGTCCCTTTTGAAGATACTGTAATAATTTTATAGATTATGTGTTATGGTTGTGGTTTATATAAGAAAGAGTGCCTGAAACACCAATCAGCAGACCCACAAGCCTAGAAGAAGACTTGGCTTTGCAATAAAAGGATAGACAAATAGGCTAGGTGTGGTGCCACGTGCCTATCATCCCAGCACTTTTGGAGGCCCAGGCGAAAGGAATGCTTGAGGCCAGGAGTTCAAAACAGCCTGGGTAACATGGCAAGAACCCTGACTCTACATTTAATTTTTTTTTAATTAGCCATGCATGGTGGCATATGCTTGTATTCCCAGCTACTCATGAGGCTGAGGCAGGGGGATTGCATGAGCCCAGGAGTTCGAGACTGCAGTGAGCTATGATCACACCACTGCACTCCAGCCTGGGCAATAGAGCAACAGAGTGAGACCTTGTTTCAAAAAAAAAACAAAAACAAAAAAACAAAAAGGATCGGCAAATAAATGAATGCTTCTATGATTTAAATTAACACAGAAAATAAAACTTTTAAAATCATTTTACTTACAGAATCTTGTCTTATCCTAGCCTTTCTTAAAATCATTGATACAATCCCCAATGCATAAATACTTTTCTATCAGCAACAAATAACAACAATAAAAACCAGTCCCGATTAGGGAATCAAACTGTCCCTATTCTGACGGAGCTAACAAGCTGGGCAGTAGAGAACGTGGACGAGGAGGATCCCTGGGACTGAGGTCACTTGGGAGACCTCCATAAAAATGGGAACAGGGTGGTGTCTGGAAGGGAGATTCAGCTTTTAGACGAAGGGCAGAGAAAGGAATGAGCGAGGTGTGTTTGATGCAGATGCGGCAGGCAGGCCGAGGGCATCGCGAATGGGACTGCAATTAGGATCAGAAGTAAGGAACCACAAGGAAGATGTAGATAGAGATCACACTGAAAAGGTGTCTCCTTGTTTGCTTTTAAGGAAATGGCAGGTGGAGGAGCTGCTTCTGCCAGGTAGGATCTGCAATTCAGACAGCATGAAGAGCACGGAAACGAGGCCGTTACCTAGTTTGCTAAATTAAAGGAGGCAACCAGTCTCGGCAGGCCATCGGCTCCATACGGTCACTGCCCTACTGTACACACCAACGACCCATCTGAGGGACCAGCTTCCCTTTGCTCCCCAAACAAGAGCCTATGCTCTTGGGCACCTCAGAGATGCGTGTGTGTGTGTGCATGTGTGTGTGTGTGCGTGTGTGTGTGCACGCAGACTATTTGGAAATTTGCTTTTAGATGGATTAATGCTCGGTAAAGCTCTCGTGTTTCTCCAAAATATGTCCAGTGAGTAGCAGTAGTATTTTCAATCAATAGTACTGCTTGCTAAAATAACAGAGCTACAATAAAGGCTTCTAGAATATGAAATCTTACCTTCCCCTGGCCCTGTATTCAAACCAAAAAGGACCACATAGGACGTCCTTGGTGCCGATGTTTTTCTACAGGATCTTTGTAATGTTTGTCTGTTTATCGTTCTCCGTAGAGGGAAAACACAGGTGAAATATTCCTTTGTGTTAAAGGCAGACTAACCATAAAACCATGACAGGCTTACAAAGCCCAGGGGGGCTGAGGGAGCTGGTGCATCGATCCCAGCAGGGTGATGGGAAGGGCTGTTTGGGGAAAGGGCCACTCCTAGAGACCCAGGTTGTCAGTGACACAGAAACAAGAGCACCCCTCCTTCCGAGTACGCTGCCAGAAACCAGCCGATGCGAGCAAGCAAGGAGCGTGAGGAAATGCAACAGAATCTGGAACATTTCTAATGAAAACTGGATTTTCTTATCTTCTCTTCCATAGAGAGCTGCTGATTAGTAGTTCAGAGCTCGGAGGAATTAACCATATATCACTTTAAATGTTTATTTTATGTCCAGCTTATTCTAACATTTTTATTCATCTTAATGAGAAGTAATTGGGCTTCCTATTGCAGTGTTTCATTTAAAAAAGGGGAATATTAATAAGGGATGAAAGCATGCTAAAACCCGTAACTATCTTCCACACTGTTACCAGGCTTCTATCTATCCCAGAAGTCACTCTTTTAGATTGAAAATAGTATTCAGTGCATTTGAACCACATCCTTCCTGAGCCTAGCAATGCTTTTATTGTATGTCATTATATCTTCTGGGAATCCTGACATTAAAACATATCCTTGGTTCTCACTTAAGCCAATTTTATAGGGCAGAGAAAGAAAAGACAACATTTTGCAATGAAAGCACCTTCTCCCATCTGGCAAAATGGCTTTCTGGACTCTATTGTGGCTCATTGTCTAAAAATAGGATGAAGACAAATTGTTATCATTTGCGAAAGCCCATGACAATAATGATAAATGAACAAATTTTTTTGCCCTCTGAAGTCATTGCTTAAGGCTTTCTCTGGGATCAACAATGTTAAACTGGTAAACTTGCCTCATCTGCATCTGCAGAGGGTTTACAAATGGCTTTGTAAACAATTTTAGCCAGAGCGTTAATCTCTCCTACAGAACTAGGGCTTCGAGATATATGATTGATTTGCAATTTAAAATGACACTGAAACCCCTGAAACAGATATGAAAGAAACTTTCAGTGAATAATGTTTTAGTTGACAAGAAAAGATGAGGCACATCTTTCATCTGATAGTGGGCTGTTTTTGATAAATATTGTTCATAATGGAGAATTTTGGAATCATTAATGTGTGGATAGAACGTTACTACTTTTTTGACTGGGACTTCAGAAACCAGTTTCTTTTGGCAGGAGTTTTCATTGCATGAAAGAAACTTGGGGGAGACGCTTTGAAAGGCACCCATAAAATGATTCTATTCTTTGACCTGAGCTCAAATGACAAGGTGAACCTGCAGAGTGATGGCGTCTCAACACCACATGGCAGCCCACCATTCTCCGAGACAAGGGCAGGGCACTATTGCTTTTGAATTCTGTTTGGGTGGAGTGACAGGTCCAGTAAGATGGGGCATGCCATGGAAGTAAATATTTAATTTCATGGTCTTTTCATTCCTTCATTCAGGTGGCACCCCATGTGCTCTGACTATAAACTCACTCCCAGACTGGTCTGGTGGTGCCGGACATTGGGGCACTTGTGTTACAGTGTCCCCTAGGGATTAGAGGAGCTGTGCTGACTGGTACATGTTGGCCATCAGAGGCTAGACCCTTGAGAGGGCACGTCTCCCCTGCCGGGTCAGCAGTCCTATTCAAAGTTAGACTTCTTTTCCCAGATCCCTGTCTTGCCCCCAACATGGCTACTTCCTCCCCCTGCTCCATCTTCTCTCCCTCCCATCTCACAGCAATGACACAACCTTAAAGAGTGTGATTGTGGAGCATTGGCACACCCTGTATTCTGACGCTTAGGCAGGACCTAAGTGTTCCAAGGCCTGACACCCATATTCCCTTCATGCTCAGCCAGTGCCCTCTACCACCTGACTCTGAGCCACGGCCCATGCCCCTGTGGTCCACAGTGGAGTTGACTAGAGGGACGTCCCTTCATCTACTTCTGCTGCGATGTGTAGACAGTCCCAACCTCCCAGCAAGGCCCAGGTCATGGCTTAGTCTCGTAGAGCACTGTGCTTGTCAGGGCTTCCTAATGTGATATGAGGAAAATAATCAGGATTCTGGCCCAAAGGGTATGAGATAGCAATTCAAACTATTTATTCCGGGATTCTTGTGCCTGTTGGAGACATCTGGATCCAAGCCCTCCAGCGTGAGGCAGTGAACCATGCTTAGCATCATTAAAACCATTCCATTGTATTTAGTTTTTTTTTTGTTTGTTTGTTTTTTTTTTTTTTGAGACGGAGTCTTGCTCTGTCGCCCGGGCCGGAGTGCAGTGGCTGGATCTCAGCTCACTGCAAGCTCCGCCTCCCGGGTTTACGCCATTCTCCTGCCTCAGCCTCCCAAGTAGCTGGGACCACAGGCGCCCGCCACCTCGCCCAGCTAGTTTTTTTTTTTTTTTTTTTTTTTGTATTTTTTAGTAGAGACGGGATTTCACTGTGTTAGCCAGGATGGTCTCGATCTCCTGACCTCGTGATCCGCCCGTCTCGGCCACCCAAAGTGCTGGGATTACAGGCTTGAGCCACCGCGCCCGGCCAGTATTTAGTTTTATTTAGCATCCTGTTAATAGGCAGGCAGACTAGACCTACTATGTGCCAGGAGCAGTTAGGGGTGCTGAAAATACAGAGGTGAGCCAAGCAGACGCAGTCTCCTGTCCACGCAGGGCTGCCTTTCTGTCAACAGTAACCTTGTTGATGATCATAGCCCGGGTGCCGTAAAATAGAACACTCATGGAAAACCTGCAGCCATCCACGCACTGCAGACCACTTTTCTCCTGCTTTGAAATCTCCCATGGCTTCCGATGCCAGGTGTGGTGGCTCACACCTGTAACCCCCGCACTTTGGGAGGCTGAGGAAGGCAGAGCACTTGAGGTCACGAGTTCGAGACCAGCCTGGCCTACGTGGCGAAACCCCATCTCTACTAAAAATACAAAAATTAGCTGGGTGTGGTGATGGGCGCCTGTAGTCCCAGCTACTCAGAAGGCTGAGGCAGGAGAATCTCTCAAACCCCGGAGGTGGAGGTTGCAGTGAGCCGAGATTGCTCCACTGCACTCCAGCCTGGGAGATAGAGCAAGACTGTCTAAACAAACAAACAAAATACATTTACAACATTTTATTTACATTCTTAAAGTTCTCTCTCCTTGGCTCCTGTCTGCCCCATTTAGTTTTATATCCAATATGCAGACTCTTTGGTCATCAGGGCTCCCTGGTGCTCGTTCCCAAACTGAGCTTCACACCTATCTACCGAAGTGTGGCTGGCTGCAGCATTAGCACCAGCTGGCTTTGGGGTAATTGTCTCCCCTCCCCTCCTAGCTCTGAGGCTGCGCAGGGAATCAACTTTCCTCCTCTGAAGATGTCAGTCTGACCATAAGTCCAGCAAAGAACCCATGGCCCCGCTATGATCTGATCCCTGCTCTCACCTCGGATGAAGCAGAAATCCCTAGGGGCATGACACTTCTCCAACCAGTTTTCATGGGATTCCGGCAGGTCCAGCCTGGTACATGCCCTTGGGCCACCACCCAGACACCATCCCCACCCAGGGTGGCCCTCGGCATGGGCCCCGCCCAGGAGAGCGTGGACGGCTTGTGAGCGTGGAGATAAGGCCCTGTCCCTGGCTGGTTCAGAATGTTGCTGGTTCATTTGTAAGGTCTTTTGCCCGGGAGGGAAGTGGCAGCAGATACAGCTTCTCCCTCCCCTCACCCTCTCCCTGCATTGGTTTTCCTCCCATGTCTCCCTTTCCACTATTTTTTCTTCTCCTCCTTTGGTCTGGGAAGCAAGCACACTGTCCTGGGCAGGGCCAATGATGAGGGCGAACCTGGGGAGGGACGGTGTCTGGGCGGTGACCCATGAGGCATGTACCAGGGTCGACTGCCGGGGTCCCATGAGCTCTGTTCATGCTCCAAGAAGGAGACAGTGCCCAGAATGTCCAGGAAACCACAGAAGACCATTCCCTGCATCCCAGAGAACCAGTCAAGGAGCTGCTGGTGCCACTGAAGGGGGCCAGCGTGAGCTCCCTGTGAACCCCAAGACAACTGGAGCCACAGCATGGAGCATGGATGAATCTGCCCTGAGAGTGGCATCTGAGTGCTCCAGGGGCTGTGCCTTCACCAGGCCGACCTGTAGTTACCGGTGGCAGGATCCCGAGTTGGAGAAATGCCTGCGTACCACCAGGCTCTTTTCAACTGCCTCAACTGTGGAAGGCAGAGTCGCTCCTGAGACCCTCTTAGATGCATTCTCTCATTTCCAAACAGTGAGAGAGGGTGTGTGATGCACTAAAAGCCCAGCTCGTCCTCACCATCTCTTTTAAATAATAAGCAATAGCTCCCCCACTTTAACAGTCTCACTTTAACACTAAGTGCACACTGTATAAATTGCTTTGATAACCATATTCATCCCCTACCTTATGTTTTGAAGTATTCCAACTTGCTTTAGTTTTATTAATGTATTTCTTTTATCTTTCATCTGAATAGTGTTCTCTATGTAAAGTGACCAAATGTGATTAATGATGAATAGATTAAGATAGGACAGGGTGTTTGAAAAATGACTTAAGGACCGCATGTAAGTCACTGGCTAGAGTCCCAAAATGCAAATTCTGGTTAAGTTAATGACTGGAAAATCATGACGGTCCAACTGCATGAGCCTCTGCATTATTTAAAATTACTTTATAAACAATAAATAATTAGCATTTTGTATTAGAATGAGTTAATTCTTTCTTAGTGATTTCTATAGGCAGGACTGTCCCAGAGTCAAAAACTTTCCCTGTAATTGACACGTAATTGACGCATAGGCACCCCTCCTGACTCCTGGCCATCCAGTCTGGAGAGGTTACTGCTTCACTTTGCAAATGGCACGGGAGTGTTCATGTCCCATTAGAGGTCGGCACTTTATTAAAACGTCCAGAATAATCGAGTTTCAAGAGGCTTCGTTCCCTGAAAAGAGTCCGTGCCTTCTCCTGGTTAGAGTTTTAGGAAGGGAAATTGTTTTTATGCCTGTGCCCACCTTCCCCTGACAAACGAGGCTTATCATCGGAGAAGCTCTGTGCTCTCACTCACCCTCTCAGGAGCTGGGGAGCTTTATGAAAAATAAATTAATAATGCATCCTAAATGACATCTGCAGGAGACATTTAGGTGTATATTGCAGTCTTCAAAGATGATTAGATTTACGTTTTGTTCAAGGAGACGAGTCACCTATTCTTTAGGCACTTCTAGAACCGTGGGTCTGACGACGGGGCCACCGTGCACTGTCACTGTCCTGGATGGTCACCGCATCCCCACGGCCCAGGCTACAAACAGGGCACCAGATGCAACGCTGCAGCCAGCTACCTGGAAACCCTGAGGCCTAGGGTGACGCTGTTCAAAGAGGAAGACAGAAGCCTCTGCGGGCAGGGGGCCATCCACATCATCTGCAATGAAACCCCCTTGTCCATCAGCCTGCAGCCTGCGATGTAGATCTCCAAGCCTCATTGCCCCGGGTACTTAACACGATGAAAAAAAAAGCCACCCTTCAAAGTTGTTTCTGTGTTTTGTTTTGTTAAACCACAAAGAAGAGAGAAATATAGTAGCATCGATTGTTAAATCCTTGTGCCCGCTCCACGGTGTCCGCACACGAAACACGCTGCTTTTGTAGCGGAAGGAGAGTCGGTATTTATCAGGGTTCAGAGCCAGTTCAGCCACACACTTGACAAATTATTTGTGGAATTGTTGTATTCATAGTCACTTAAATAAGAATCTGTCAACACGAAGGCTGAGCTTTGTTGCAGCGGGTCCCCTGGTTTTTCCTGCATACCCGGAGAATGATGGATTGGAAGTAATGCAAATTCACTACCATTTTATATGCTGGTGCCTCCCTCAGAGACAGGAAACATAGCTCAGGATCATCTTGTAAAGGGCCGTAACTGTGAAGGCCTGCTTCTGTGTGGAAAGTCTTGCTTTTCTTCTTCCTCCTTTCTCTTCTTCTCCCCGCAAATGGAACTTGAGGAGAGGGACATAGGTTTGACGCTTTTCCTCATGCCTCATTTTGCAAAGTGCTCCTTGCAGCAGGCGTGCTTGCTGGCTTTTCAGGTGTACACATACCGTACGTATGCTTAGCCATGCCCAGGGTTCAAACAAATAGATAAATATAATTATTTGGTTTTATGGCAACTTAAAAGTTAATACCCCGTCACTGGATGTTAAGTCTTAACTCTTAAGCAGAAGGCAGGTAAAACTAGGGCCTAAAGGGGCAGTGGCCTGTGCTTTAGTCAGTTCCCTTGAGCCCCTTGGGGATGGGGGCTTGGGAGGGCCGGGATTTTCTCTCGGCTCTGTGCAGAGCCCAGCACTGGACTCTCCCTGCCCCACTGTAACGCGAGGAGAAAAAAACACATCCTTTTAGGCCTGCCTTCCCAGGATTCTCAATCTTGAAGGAGCATGGTCAACTCTTAGGGTTCCACATTTGGGGGTGGCTACTTTAGGTCTGGCAGGAGGCTCTTGGGGAAGAACCATCAGGTGTCCCTTCGTGGCGTGGACAAGAGATCTTCCCCCCATGTGGCGGAGCACTGGGAACAGACGTGCCCCACAGAACTCTCCTTAGAGTGGGGTTTCTTCATTAAGGTCACTGGAGCCTTTTGGTTCTTGCTATCTGCTGACCCAAGATAGCAGTCTGGGAGTCAGGAGACCCGGGAGTCAGGAGGCCTGGGAGTCCAGCCTTGCTTTTGGTTCTTGGTTCTTGGTTCTGGTTCCTGAGAGCTTGGGTGCCTCCCTCCACTTCTCTGAGCCTTGTAGAATCAGGAGCTGGCCCAGGCACCTTTAGAGGCCTTTGAAAATGGAAATTCTCTCACCCCGTTGATAACAAACTAACCCAGGGACGGCAACTAGAGACTGACACTTACAAAGAAGCCCAGAAAGGAACAAGGCTCTTTCCCCACTATGTGATTTCCATTGGAAACTTTGCAAAGGAATCCGGTTGCCTAAAAACGTTTTCTTTTAAGCCCCAGGGATTTGCACGGTGTGAGACTGCCTCCATGGCCCCCGTTTTTAAACACTGCCAGAGAGCAATAAGAAAAAAAAGAGAAAACCCCAATGCAAAAACAAAATCCCACGTTGTATAACACGTCCCCTCAATACCACTGAAAAATGTACGTAATATTTTGAAATCACTGACTAATTATTTCTAATCATCCCATAATAATTTATGGAGACACTTGCTCCTTTGGACGTGTTCCTGTTTTGATCTAAATGTATTCCCGAACACACTGTCAAACCTCCCCGTTTGGCAACTGATGTGGTTTTGCTGAATTTCTTTCGTGTGTCCAGATCTCTTGCCAATGAGGCTGTGGAACATATTTTGACAGCTTTGTCGCTAAGTTTGTTGCTACTTGTGTCTGGAACGGGTATCAAATTTCAGAGATGAATCTGTTTGTTTCCTCCCTGTTCACGCTGTTTGGGAATGCCATTGGTTTGCCTGGAGCCGCTCCCGTCGGCCGGCGAGGAGGGGTCATTCTTTGTTTGCATTGCTACTCAGTCAGCTTTTGGTGACCCATTGCACAGGGCATCTCAGGAACACCTGTGCCCTGCACTCAGACGTCTGGTGCCTGCAGCCTGGGCCTGAGTGTGGCTATTCCCATATGCGTGTGTCCATAGGAAGCCAGGATTTCCTCTACGAGAGGCTGGAATGCACTTGAACACGGATGCTGGACTGGGTGTGGCTGCCCCTTAAATGCTCTTGTTCAGGTTGCTGGCTTTACAGGAAAGTTTGCAACATTACACACTCGAGAAGGAACAGAAGCCTGTTTTCATTTCTCTTCCTGCATTTCATCCTAGTCTTACTGGGCACTACTGTTCTTTGCTAGAATTTTCTAAAAGAAATGGTTCTCAAAATGTGCCTCCTGGCTCTGGAATATCACCATCACCTGGAAACTTACTAGAAATGCACATTTCCAGACTCTGCTTTCCCTGTTCCTTTCACAGACATACTGACTCAGAAACTCTGGGGTGGGGTCCAGGACTCTGTGCTTTAATTTAAGTTCACTGGACGATCCTGATGCTCCCCAATGGTTGAAATAACTCATCTACACGGTCATGTTGTCTCCTCAAGAGTGAGGAGATTTCTCTGATGGGGATTCCTGCAGCCCATGTAAATTGTGCCTTGTGTGTCTTTGTTCACTGATATGTTTATTGGATCAACTTATTAACACAAAGAGGCATTGATGGCGGTCACTGACATTTATGTGTAAGCCATGGGGCTGGCGAGTGGGGAACCCAGAGTGGACAAAATGCCCCCTGTACCTCAAGGAACTGGCAGTTTAATGAAGCAGAGAGCAAGAGTCCCTGGCCATGACAGACCTTTTGGATAAGTGTGGGGAAACACAGGGATACAGCAGACAGGCAACTTGGCTAGGCTGATAGGATCAGGTAAGAGGAGGTAGGGTCTGCACAGAGAGCTCCCGATGGGGTGCAACTGAGGAGGGGGCATTCAGCGTAGCAAGGACAGCCTGTGTAATAGCCCAAGACATGAAGCAACACAGAGCAGATTCAGGGGACATTAGAGCAGCTCAGTAGAGCTGATCAGCAGTGAAGAGAGGCACCAATGGAGAGGGAGGGGAGGGGGCTACATCCTGGGGCCCATTGAAGATTTTAAGCGGGAAAAGAGACTGATATCTGAGGACCTACTGTGGTGGCTACAGGATGGAGGATAAGCTGGAAGGGGCACAGCTGGGGGCAAGGGGACTGCTGAGAGGTTGCAGTGATCCATTCATTGAATCAGCAAATCTGCACTAAGCTCCCATGGAGGCATCACAGCCTAAGAATTAAGAAACCAGACTCTGGGGTCAGATGGAGCTGACATATTTCCAGTTCTGGTGCTGGGACTTACTAGCTGTGGGACCTTGGGCAAGGTTCCTCTGAGGCTCATTCTTCTCAGTTGTGAATAATGGTAATAATAATATTCACTCTAGAGAATTGTTACGTGAGATTATACGCCTAAGACATTTATACAATGCCTGCACGTAAGTTCCCAATGTAAGGGACGGTACTATGATGGTTATTGTTATTATTATTGTTGTTGTGTATCAGGTCTTTTGTTGGGTGTTGAGGCCTCAGTGGTGGAAAAGACAGGTGCAGTCCCCTGTGTGCATGGCACAGGGCGCTTGTGAGAGAGTCTGCCTGATGGCCTGAGCCACATCCAGGACAGGGCAGAGGAAAAAGAAGACTAACTTAGTGAATGGTAGGGGTGTTATGAAGGGTGGTGCCTGGGACGGTGCAGTGGTGCCAGATGAAGGAGGTGTCTCCCAGGTTTGCAGTTTGAGTCTATATTTTTGAGCCCTTCCGTGGGACTGGGAATAAAGAGGAGAAAGAAGCGGAGGAGGAGGAGAGAAGTGAAGGGGGAGGAGAAGGAAGAAGAGATGGATAAGAAGTAGAGTGGAGGGAGGGAGGAAGGAGAGTAAGAGAAAGTGGAGAAAGAGGGGGAGGAGGAGGAGGAAGGGGAAGAAGAGGGGGAGGAGAACAGTGAAAGGTGAGGAGGAAGAGATAGAGAAGGAGTGGAGTGGAGGCAGGGAGGAGGGAGAGGAAGAAAAGGTGGAGGAGGAGAGGAGGATGGAGGAGAGGGAGGAGGAAGAGGAAGAAGAAAAGGGGGATGGAGAAGAAGAGAAGAAAGGGGAGGAGAGAGATGGAGAGAGGAGGATGGGGAAGAAGAGGAGGATAGGGGAAAGAAAGAGGAGAGGGAAGAGGAGGAGAGGGAGGAGGAGGAAGAAGAGGAGGAGGCGAGGGATGGAGAAGGGGGAGGAAGAGAAAGAGAAAGAGGAGGGGGAGGGAGAGGAGGAGAGAGTGAAGGAGGAAAAAGAAGAGGCTGGGGTGGGAGGACCTGAGCTGTGTACTTCTTGCTTGTTCTTGTGTAATTTCAGGTGGAAACGTCTGTGAGAAGTCCCCTTCCTAGTGTCAGAGTACCCTCCTCGGGCCTGGCCCGCGGGCCTGTTTACAGTCCCCAGCAGGACTCAGGCCTTCGCAGAGCTATGCACACTTCTGTTCTGGCCCTGGGAATCCCCAGCAGAGCATCCTCTGTGTTCCCGGGCCTTGCCTCCCTCTGCTGTCACTGCACTTGGCAGTGCATGTGCTGTCTTGTGCCTGGGATCTCTTCTCTGGCCCTGGGGATACCTCCTTATCAGCCCTGTCTTTTGTGCTCACCCCCTGAGGGTATCTCTGCTCCCTCCGTGCCTCAAAGAGCCCCGGAATGCCGGAATAACAGGGCCACAGAAGGGACCTGGAGGCACGTTCAAATCCCTTCTGCAACCTCCCAGATGACAACAGACTTGCTCAAACCTCCAAGTGATGGGAAACTCATCATTTCTACCTGAACAAATAGTTCTGATTCTGAGAAAGTCCTTCTTCTTGTACACTTATGCCAGATCTACCTCCTCACGGCTTCTGTCAAGTGGTCTAATTTTGCCTATCTTGACTGCATGGGAGGAGTCTGATGACCCTGTGAACATCCTTCCAAGAAGGGCTGGGTAGGGATGAAGGAGCTGCAGGAGGTGGTGCCAGGCATGTGGGGGAGGAGGTGGGCTTCGTCTCCCCCATGTTTTAATCCCAGCTAAAGCCTTGGCTCTTTCAGGGACTGTCTTTCATTGCTCCAAACTTTACCAGCCTCCTCTCCTCTAAGCTCCTTTATCATTGTATAAAACAATTTTGTACTTGACTTATTGCCGATACAGAGACTCATCTCCCTAAATAGATGATAAGTTCTTGAAGGACAGGGAGGGTGTCTCATATGAATTTTCTATCCATCACTGTGCCCAGGATGGTATTGCACTTTATCGAGGGATCAATAATTATTTGTTGATAGATTGTCATGTATTCTCCTCCATGAATATTGGGGCAAGACTGGCATCAGTTTGAACGGCATAGCTTATAAATTTCAGTTAGGCACAGCCTCCTAAAGGATAGTGATAACAGGACTCACCTCAAAGTGGTGGTGAGGATGAACAAGATAGGTGGGCACTGCCTGGCACAGGACCTGGCTCATGGTAAGCCCTTCTAACTAATTAGCAGTTCTTATTACTATAAGAGAGTCTGAAGGGGCTCTTATTATTGTGAGGCAGTCAGGAGCAAGTGACCTGCAGAATTACAGGCTCAATGTCATCTGCGCAAGCCAGACGCATGCATGGTTGGACAAACTTCTTTGTTCAATGGCTTCATGAATTTCCAGCCCAGCCATTGGCCTGAGAGATTTCTAGGACAGATGTACCTATAGTCCCCAAAGGATGTGGAGACCTGAGGAAAACATTCTGTACTGAGAAAGATATGGAACTATCAGAGACAATCAGGAAAGTACTCTTAGAATTCAAGTCCAAAAGCATTGACTGCATACCTACTATGTTACAGAGGCTCTGATTAGAAAGGTTGCACAAACATTTGTCTAGGCAAAATACCCATCCTTGTTTTTATCCCCATTGGAGAACTGCTCTAAGTGGAGACTTGGGGACCTAGGAGTCCAGAAGGCCCTTCTCCATCATTGTGACCCTGAAGAGAGTGGATATTCATTACCTCATAGCCTAACAACCAGGATCATGGGAAAGGGGACACACAAGGGATGTGTTTGATGAGGGTAGAGGAGGTTCTGGGGGGCAAAAAACTTAAAAACTTGAATGGGGAACTGGAGAAGGAGGATAAGAGCCTCCAGCACAGGACAGAAGCCAATGGAGGCATTTCAGCAAGTCTGGCATCCTCTATGGTGTTGTTATAGGTTTATATCTCCTATTAAATCCGATTACACCCCAGCTAGGTGCACAGTCACCATAAGACAATCCAGCAGTACAAAGAGTAGAGCCCTAAGCACTCAAAGTCCATCTACTGCCAAAGTCACAGATTTAGATACCTTCAGGGGCAGGCAGGTGGCAGAAAACAAGGAAGGGGACAGAATGCAAGACAATGGGGGAGTAGAGATCACATGCCCACCCAAGGGGTGCTACTTGGCTCAGTTCCACACAGAAAGGAGTTTCATAGAGCCTGATATTCTTGTTCTTCAAGAGAAACCTGGCAACCAGGGGTTTATATGCAATCTCCAAGTTTTTAAAAGTTGGCAATAAGTTTATATACTTCTTTAAATCCTGGCGGGCCAAACAGAACATATCCACGGAGTCAGATGCATCCTTCCTGCTGGCAGGGTGTGAAATCTGAGACAAGGGAGGCAGATCCTCCAAAGAGATCTTACTTCACAGCAGGACAGTTGGACTCAGGACTCAAGACTCCCTCTGACTTGGAAGCCCTAAGATAGGTGGCTTGAGTAGACAAGATCTAGGAGGACATGGTATGGCTTTCTTCTCTCATTCTCTCTCTAGGCAGCCTCTATTCTGCTATTCAGCTAGAGTGGGATGGGTGTAGGTGACAGTTTTCATTGCCAGGCCCAGTTCCTAGGAGGTCACTGCAGTTTAAAATCATAAGTGGCACAAGACCCAGCTGAGGGTGGGCAGGCCAGGAGAGCAGGGATGGCTCGAGCCCAGGCCAGCAGCACAGGGAGAGGTGATCTCTTGAAGCCCCTGCTGATGATCATGAAAACCAACATGGGTTTGCAGCCCCCTATTTGAGGTGTGTTGCCCACTTGGGGGTCTTGTGATGGCCTTCCCTTCACCAGGACGGGGAGGCCACTTATGTGTTATATAAAATGAAATAATGTCATTGGCTTCCCTCTGTTTTCCTGTTGATTGACTTTTATAGCTTGCAAACATTATGCTGGATTGGTAAATTGCAATAAATTTAATCAAGAATTATTTTATTCAGCCTACTAATGAGGAATAATAGCGTATGTATCAATTAGACCTGTCAATTTGTGTGAAGAAATAGATTTACAAAGGGATAGTAAGCAAAAAACAAAAAAAATCATTGGTATCAATTCACTTCATTATTTTTAATTTGCTGTGAATATTGAGTGTTCCTAACATAAAATCATTCCTCAATTAAAATAAAACAGCTGCACTGCTCTCGGCTCCTCATCCCTTGTTTTTGCTTACAGATTAGCAGTTGTCATTGGTTTCAGTCTGTTGTCATCTCATTAATTTGCACCCATAAATGGGTAAAAAAAGTATTCTCAACTGTCAGTGAAAAACGTAGCAGAGCAAAATGGTTTTCTCGTGTTTAGTGGAAACAGCAGGGTTACTGCAGCAAGGAAGGGGTGGAGGGTGTGAGGGTGGAGCCGCAGGAAAGCCAAGCCCTGTACGGCTTAGTTGGGACTCCTGGTAATTCTCCAGGCCATCACCAGGGCCCTTTGCTGTATCTCCTGTGATTAATTATTTGAAAAAATGGCCATAGGCATTGCCCCCCATCCCCTCTCTCTTTTCAATGTGACTTTGCCATTCTTTCCACCAGTAGGCAGACTCTCTCTCCCTCTGTCTGAATCTGAGCTGGTCATGTACCTTGCTTTGGCCAACAGAATGCAGTAGAAAAAACAACACGCATTTCTGAGCCTCGGCTTCAAAAGGCCTTTCGTGCCTCTGCTCTGTTTCTTTTGGAATGCTGTGAACTCCATGTTGACAAGCCCAGGCCAGCTTGCTGGAGGATGAGAAACCACGTAGACATGGTGAGATGTGCCATCCCAGCCCCAGCTGAGGTTGTGTTAGACTATCCAGGTTACCAGTGAGTTGGCAGCTGACTGCAGACACATGAGTGAGCCCAGCCTAGTCTAGAAGAACTGCTCTCCTGGGCTCAGCACACATTGCTGGCTCACAGATAGTGAGCTAGGTGGTTGCTTGTCATTTAAGCCACAATCTTTTGGGGCATTTTGTTATGCAGCAAGAACTAACTGATACTTACCCACTATTTCAGAGCAGCCTGGAGTGGCAGATTGAATTTGCAAGGTGAAGAAAGTTTTAGTGTCAGATACCCAGAGTCTGGGTAGGAAAGAGATCTGGGACATGAATGAGAGCACTCAGGGTTATTATATTCCTGTAGTAGGACTTGCAGTAGCCCGGGAGAATGTATGTGTTTGTGCATGCTGCAGATAGATGTCACATGTGTTTGTGTGCAAGAGTATGTGTGTCTCTGCATGCCTGCACATAAATGTATACATGCATGCTTACATGTAGACCTGATATGTGCAATAAGTGTCCCTTCTTGAACCCCAAAGGAAGGGTTAAGTGTAGGCAAAGGTGTTTTCCTCTTCCTCCTCCCAATTATGCTTCAGACCTGTGACTTGACTACTGGTCAGATGGACATGGATTCAGGTTCCCCTGGAGAATTTCATTCTGTGCATCTGTCTTGGTCAGTTTGAGCTGCTGTAACAAAGTGCCATAGACTGGGTGAGTTAAACAACAAACATTTATTTCTCACTGTCATGGAGGTTGAGAAGTCCAAGACCAAGGAGCTGGCAGATCCAGTGGTTCATAGGCAGCTGTTTTCTCCTTGGGTCCTCCCATAGTGGAGAGCAGAGAAAGAGAGAAAGATCCCATGTCCCACTCTTTTTATAATGGTACTAATCCCATCATGGGGCTCTTATCATCATGAAGTAATCTAACCTCAATTACTTCCCAATGGCCACACCTGCAAATACCATTGCTCTTGGGCTTAGAATTTCAACATAGGAATTTGACAGGCAGACAAACATTCAGTCCCTAACAGTACCTGAGTGGGCTATTACCTCTTTCCTTAATTTCCACATCTCAGCAAACTCCTGGATCAAGACCAGGGCTCATGAATAAAGCATGCCGGAGCTACCCTTGGAAACTAACAATGGCAGAGGAGAGTCTGGACCTGCAGCCATCCTGACCTGGCTGTGAGCAAGAAACTTACTCAGTTTATGAAACAACCCCAGGATCCTCATCTCGGCCATGTAAGGGGAAGGTGAACCAGAAAAGAATGACATGACCAGCATCTTCGGGGAACTAGAGGCAGAGGGAGGCAGTTGGCCAGAACTCCACACTTCCACTGTAGTGCTCTTTCTGCTGCACCAGTTTGACTTCATTGCCACCTTGCCTTCACGGTTTTGGCTTGCCATGGTCTCCAGGTGCCAGCTCAAGTGCCAATTCTCTCTGCTAATCAGAAAGTTCAAAAGGGCTTCAGGGGAGAAAGATACTTCAAACTACCATGCAGAGAAGTGACATTAGCCCTGACCCTGGTGAGGGTCCCAAACGAGGCGCAGGGGTGGTCTGCCCGTAGCCAGGATTGGCAGGTATTGCTACAGACACCAAGCACTCATGAATGCATGAAGGCCTCCTCCTGCCCACTCCAACCCTGATCATACATGGGTCATTTATTGGGTGCAACCATGAACCAGATGCTGTGCTGAGCTCTTTACAAATACCAACATCATGAAAGGACAGAAGAGGTGGGTATTACTAACTTCGTTTTACAAAGGAGGAGACTATGGCCAAAAGGTTAAACAATTTTTTCTGTTCAAGGTCAAATGACTACTATGAGGGAAGTTGGGACAGGATCTGATAACAAAGTCCATGGCTTTCACATACCCTCTGACAATCAAGTACTGTCTAAGGTATAACAAGGAACTTTTCAGTCACTAACATTTTAGTGTAAATTAACATGTCTTAGTCCTCTGGGTCACTGGCTGGGAACAAGGCACTAGAGGAAAAGTTCTTGGAGATGGGAACACTCATGCATCTGTGATGTAAGGGGGCATGTTAATGCTCTGAATGGCCCCCTCCAAGCCTAGAGTAGACACAGCCCATACAAACCATGAGGACAAAGAGAGGGGAGAGGTACTTCCCCAAGGACTGTGTATGTGTTGAGTGACCATGAAAGGGGAAAATGAGTGTCAGACAGCCCGGACAACACACGTTTTTCTACCCCTGTCATCTTCCCTTGCCCCCTGCCCAGTAAGTTTGTCATTGTGGTTGAGACAGGGTCTTACTTTGGTGCCCAGGCTGGAGTGCAGTGGCACAATCTCAGCTCACTGCAGCCTCAACCTCCCAGGTTCAAGTGATCCACCTCAGCCACTCAAGTCGCTGGGACTACAGGTGCACACCACCACATCTGACTAATGTTTGTATTTTCTATAGAGACAAGGTTTTGCCATGTTGCGCAGGCTGAGCTCAAATTCCTGGGCTCAAGCAATCCTCCTGCCTCGGCCTCCCAAAGTGCTGGCGCTGCAGAAGCGAGCCAACGCACCTGGTCTCCAGTAAGTTTTAGAGATGTCCTTTGCAAAGCTTCCCAGGCAAGAGTCCTTGGTCTGCCTCTTGCTCGTGTCCTCAGAGGCTCCTTGAGGGTCTCCTGACAAGACCGTCATGAATGATCTATACACTGCTGTCTGTGGGTCACCTTCGAGAGTGTGAAGAGCAATGACCTAGTTTGGAGCACATCCTTCCCCAAGAGTGCTCCTTCACCTAGAGTAATGGAAATTGATGTGATTGAATTATGTTTATAGATGCCTTTGGTCTTGATGCATCCCAGAATGCCTTATACACTGTCAGTCAAATCTCCAGCAATCAACTCTTGCATCTTTGGGAAGAAGGCAGGAGCTGTTTAACTATACAGGATGGCCATGCTGTGTGTGTAGACAGAGAAACGTCCCCTCCGCATGGTCACTGCCAGGCATACAATTGAACATTTGCTCACTTGATGGCCCTGGAATGGCAGAAAACCCAGAGGCCTGGGAGTTAGGGGACCTCCGACCTGGTGCTACTTTGAACCAGAGCTTGCCACACACAAATGTCTGGCTCAGCTTCCACTTGAGTCTGTGCAGTTACACACAGATGCAGATGGTTTTGTCACACTGATTTTAAGCGAGAGACCCATCACCAGCCCTCACTATCTGTAATGTACTTATGTATTCATGGTTTAATAAATCTTCCAGTTATCACAAAAATATTACATTACATTTATGTGTTAAAGATCTTAATTTGTAAAAAGTAAATATTTAACATGTACCATAATTTCTAGGCTGGGTGCAATGGCTCACACCTGTAACTCCAGCAGTTTGAGAGGCTGAGGCAGGTGGATCAGTTGAGGTCAGGAGTTTGAGACCAGCCTGGCCAACATGGTGAAACTCCATCTCTACTAAAAATACAAAAATTAGCTGGGCATGGTGGTGCGTGCCTGTAGTCCCAGCTACTCGGGAGGCTGAGGCAGGAGAATCGCTAGAACTTGGGAGATGGAGGTTGCAGGAAGCTGAGATCATGCCACTGCACTCCAGCCCGGGCAACAGAGTGAGACTCTGTCTCCAAGCATAAATAAATACAAATAAAAAATAAAATACATCATTATTTCTAAACCTTGTCTTGCTACTTCATTGTCTTTTGGCTATATGCAAAGTTTTAAAAACTATGAGTGTCTTTTAGAGGGCTTAAATGGGAGACATAACCTCTGAGCCTCTAGTCTGTTACTGCCAATAGTTATGATCCTTTCTTACCAATTTCTTAGAGGCTGCTGTGTGGAGAAGTTGTAGCACTGAATTAGGAGGTGCTTTGTTGGGTACAAAGTGCTCTGCCTCAGCATGGAGCTCTGGTTACCCTCACTGAGCCATCGGTCGTGGGTCCCTGGGCTTGTCCTCATCTGCACAGCCAGGAGATCAGAGTGAGGAGATACTTGCAGGGACCATAGCATGATTCTTGGGCATGCAGCATGCTTAGTGAATGCTCATTGCTATGGCTCAGTTTCCCTCCTGCATTGACATAGACGCATCCAGATTCTTCCAACCAATCCCAAGTAGTGAAGATTGGCAGTGCAATGTGATTGGGCAAAGGCAAGAGAGCCTTCTATCCCCTGGATTGCCCAGCAGGCTGTGTGGCTGCTGCGTCCCTGGTGCACTCTCTCTCCAGCTCACTGGGAGCTGCTCTCTGCTGGGCATGGGGGATCAAATGAGATCATCACCCAGGTTGTCATGGGTGCAGATTTTTAATATTCTAGTTTAATTACACATGTGAATATCAGACGTTAGCTGCGGCCGCCATGCTCTGAAAGAGGTGAAAGGTCATGTGTGAGTAAGAATTGATCAATACCGGAACCAATCACCTCCTGCCTGCCTTTGCCACCTCCTTTCCCCTTGTGGGGGATTCTCAGTTGTCTGCAGGGCCAACAAGAGGCCTGATAATGACAGGGCAGCAGAGATGCACCTGGCTGCAACCCCTTCAGAGCAGAAGGAAAATCATTGGCTTTTAAGTGAGTCCCTTCATTTTGCGGGCACACAGTCTTCAGCTGGGTTGAAAGTACGTTAGAAACATGTCAGCAACAGGAATGAAAAGATGAGGTTGGATTCACATGATGTCAAGCTTCTGGATAAAACCTTAGAATTCTGCCTAATAGATCCATTTGAGAATGACGTAATATTTGTCAGCAGCCTGATGCCTGACTACTTTCTCCTTGGTCTCCTGGGATGTCTGCCCTGGAGTTGGTATCTCTCGTGCTCAAGTGGAAAGTGAGATGTGGAAAGCTGGGTGAGTTTAGACTTGGTACCTAGCCAGTCCTGGTAATTTAGGAACCCAAACTCTACTCTTTGTGGAGCTATTAGCTCTCAGTATTATGGAAGAAGCTTTTCTATCCCAGACAAATGAGAAATGAACACTCCCTCCTAATGGTGGGTAATAACTCAACATCATTCTCTGAAGATGTACGGGCCAGCCCCCTGCCAGTCTCTCAGAGAAAACGGCTGACATGTGGATGTTTTATCCTCCGCCCTCCTTCCCTAGCACATGTTAATAAAAGTTCTATATAAAACAGAGTGATAAAGGAGATTAAGACTTTTATTTCTCACACATGCCAAACTCCATATTTTCATCTTGAATTACCCAGTTGGAGTATCTACACCTCCTGAATTAATTAACCTCATCACTGTGGACTCACTCATCCCTTTGTATCACCATAAACAAGACCTCTGCTTCCTAAATAGAACATTATCTATAGAAACACATGCAGGGGCATTGACTAGTTGGAAAGGTGAATAGGTTTGTGCCAGTACAGCCACTTTCCTGACATTCTTTTCAACATTCACCCCCAGAGAAAATGACTCGCATTTCCCTGACAAACCAATCTGGATCTTGATGGTCTGAGACTAAGATCTTGGCATTTAGCTCAGCAATACCTTATCGGAATCGAAAATGTCTCTTTCTAAGAGGCAGAGAAATTAACAGAAATTATTTCTGGCTCCATTAGCTGAGATGGAACACATTTGGCTTAGGGTCCAGCATAGTGTGTGTTTGCGTTTGATTTGCAGGTCTTCCTTCTATTCTCTTTCTTTTGGACATCTCTAAGCCCTTATGGAAGGAGGCCTTCAAGGAAGGGAGGTGAGGTATGATGTTTGGGCCTGAAGCATATCAGAGTGAATTTCCACAGCTTGGAATTCTGATCATCCATCTATGCTCAGGCTTGGGAAAGGACATTCACCCTGTAGAGATTTGCTACTTCCTAGCCATGTCTTGGGAAGGAAATGTGGTTACTGGGCGTTATTGGGGACAGAACTTAATTCCCCAGACCACCCTCCAGACAGTCCCAGAGGCACCACACTCTACATCATCTGGGCCAGACCCACTTCTCAGAGACGTTTCTCTAAGGGCAGACCACCTACCTCCCAAGGCTGGCTTGGAAATGGGTTAGAAACTTTTTACCAACAGGCATGAAAATATTAGGCTGAAATCACATGACATCAAGCTCTGGATAAAACCCTAGAATTCTGCAAAATAGATGCATATGAGAGCAATGTGATATTTATCAGCAGCTACTTTTTTTTTTTTGGTCCCCTGGGATGTGGGGCAGTGGGAGCTGCCTGTCACCCATGGGTGACGTGTCTTATTCTGCATTACTAGGAAGATCAGTCACATATACAAGCTCACTTTTATTGAGCATCTACTGTGCCCCAGGAATGCTGCAGGTGCTTTACAAAAGCATTTAAAAGTCCTATGAGGTTGGTACTTTAGAAATTCCCATTTTTATAGAAGAGGCAACAGGCTCAGAGTAGCTGAGCAACTTTTCCCAAGTCTCAGAGCAACAAATGTCTATTGTAGAGGAATTGGCGGCTAGTCTCTGAAGCTCCAGGCCGTGGTGGGTGATATATTCTGACCAGCTAACCAGAGCCAAGCTGTACAACATGTCTCAGGTAACCGGGCTGCTGGAGAAAGAGAAATCAGGTCATCGGAGCCACAGGTTTGAGTTATTTACGTGTGTGTTGATATTTAAAATGGAAATGGTGTTGACTGACTTGGGTATACCTGCTTCATGTTCCAACCCTGGATGTCATCCCTTATGCAAACTGCAATCTAAAAGTGCTTGGGAGAGTCTGGCAAACTGAAATCCAGCCCCACTGCAATGTGCTTGAGTCAGTTTACATGAATGTTCTTTTGTTTGGGCTGAAGATGGATGCTGGCAACTGAGAGAAGAGGATCCTGCAGGACAGAGGGGGTCCCTCTTCCCCGCCCCATGCCCTGTGGCCAGGATGCTACAGTTTGAAACTCAAGGAGCTGTTTCCATGAGGATCACTGAGAAATACTTCAGCACAAATAGCTCTGGGCCAATCTCCACCATCTGACATGACTGTGACTCACAGAGAGCCCACTGGAGGGGACACGTAGAGACACTGGAGAGGGTGTCAGGGGATGGGAGTCCTGGGTGATCAGATTGGGGTCAATGCCAGCCAACCTCCAGCTATTCCTCTTCTAAGCCACACTGCAGCCTTGGGCAGGGCGGACCTTGGCAACCTACATTGTACACAGACTGGAAAAGACAAATGTGGCCTTTAAAATGACATGATGAGAGACTCAGGGAGCTGCCAGACAGGGCCCGGGAAAGGAAGAAGAGTATAGCATAGTGACCTAGAGCAGAGACTCCAGTGCCAGACGGCCGGGACTGGAATCCTACTTCTGCCATTTATTGGGTAACCTTGGGCAAACGATGCAACCTGTCTGTGCCTCTGTTTGCTGGACACACAGCCAATGCTTTGCCCAGCAGGGGAGTGGTGGGAATGAAATGTGTTTATCTGGGCTAAGCCCTTAGAGCAATACATGACTCAACATGAGTCCTGTGTGTGCCGGCCACAATTATTGTTACTTTTATTATTTAAAAAAGAAGTCCTAATTGGAGAGATTGTGGACAATGTGCCAAGCTCACACCTGCACATACTCCCACAGCCAAAGAGAACACTTCTCGGATCTAATTAAGTAAATGTAACCTTAACTGGTTAAAGGAATACCATGTCCATGAGCCCAGCTAACTGGGTGGTCATCCTGACCGATTTTGTCACAGTCAGACACAGACTTAAAATATCTGTAACTAAATCAGTAGAGATGGTAGAGCAAATAATAGCTTCCTAAAATAATGACTTATCTGAAAATAGTTTAATAGCTGAAGAATATTTTGCTTTGTACATTTGTTCCAAAGGGTAATTATTTTTGAGTTTTAAAGGTCTAGCCATTTGATCTGCCACTGGTTTATACATATATAACATTTTTCTTTTGTTTACAAATGAAAGTTGTTTTCAGTCTGATTGATGTCACCTTTTACATACTTCTTTCATGTAAGATTATTTTCCCTGAATCACTGAGTCCCCCTCTTCTCCACTAAGAGTGGCGGCTAAGGAGTTATCAGAAAGACAACTGGAGACTTTAAAGAATTTCTTCGATCTCCACTCTGCTCCTCACCCTAGCTCCAGACTTCCAGCCATGAAAGAGGAAGTGAATGAAGGTAAGAAGGGGTATGAACAGGAAGAATGAACACTTTAAATTCCTGGGAATTTTCTTCTGCATGGCTTCCTGAGGCCAGGCTGGCAAAGCAGAAAGCACAAATGTCTGAATATCTCTTCTTTGTAAACGAATGTGTTCAGCTAAGTCTTCATAATTAAAAATGGTTCTGAATCATTATAAAGTAAGTGCTAAAAGGTCCACACGAAATGGGCAAAGGAAATGATGCTTTATTTAGCCACTGTCCAAGTGATGGTGTGAATTCTTAAGCTGGAAATAAAGTGTGTTTCCTTCGTTAGCAAGCAGCTGTCCGTGTGTGTGCGCGTAACCCACTGGTCCGAGGAAGGCTGGAGCCGGGAGAGGGCAGGGGACCAGCCAGCAGGCCGCAGGATGCTCTCTCCAGCCGATGGCCTGTGAGTTGTGTCCTGGAAATCCCACGCCCAGCTTCCCCCTCTTCCCTGACAAGTCCTCTTGTTAATTGCAGCTGGCGAGTGGGCCGCTTGGGCACCCCTGGCTCCCCAAAGGCCTCTCCAAATTGCCTTGTTTCCAGGTTCTTTTTCCTCTCAATATTTTTCTCGAAGCGTGTGCTGGAGCCTTTGTCAGATGGTGATGGATAGAGGCAGTGGAAGTGGGAGAACAGCGCCCGGTTCTTAGTTCTTAATATCTCTCTTCCTTTCTTGGTGGCAAAGAGGCTGCAGGGTATTGAGAATATCCTAGACCCCACTCTCTGCGAGGCCTCGGGCATGTTTATCATGGTGCCAATAAAACCGGTGCGATTTATGGCTCTGCTTTTTAATTCATTCAATTCTCTGTTCATTGGGAGGTTAATGTTGTTGATCTATTTTCTCTTGAAACAAATAAAAACAATATGTGCTGACACTGGCTTGGACTTTTGACATGGACCAGAGAGGTCAGCATTTAATTTTATATTTATAGACTACACGGACAATATTATCTGTATTAAAAACCGCTCACTCAATCCTTGTCATTTTACAACGTGGGTCAGAGGCTCCCGTCTCAAGGCTGGGGTTTCTCCAGCAGCTTCTTCTTTTCTTTTTTCTTTCTCTTCTCCACCTCTTTCCACATTTTCCTCTCTCTTTCTATTTCATCTTCCATGGCTGCATGTCTTTTCCTTCCTTCCTTCCTTCCTTCCTTCCTTCCTTCCTTCCTTCCTTCCTTCCCTCCCTCCCTCCCTCCCTTCCTTCCTTGTTGCTGTCACTGTGACGTAGACTCATCCATGTTCCTGCTCTCTCTGCTCTCTTTTTATATCTCCCTGTTTTTTCTCTCTTTCCCCCTTCTCTCTCCTCTTCCTCACTTCTCTCTCCTCTTGCTCTTTCTCTCTCTCTTTTCCCTCCTTTCCTTTCTCTCCTCTCTTTTTTCTCTCCTCTTCCTCTCCCTTTCTCTCTCTTTTCTTCTCTTGCTCGTCTCATTTTTTCTCTCTTCTCTTCATCTCTCCTCTCCCTCTTTCTCTCTTTTTTTCTTTTTCTCCTCTCTCTCATTTCCCCCTCCTCTCTCTCATCTCCCTTTCTCTCTCTTTTCTTCTCTCTCCTCTCACTCTTCCTCTCTCCTCTCCCTCTTTCTCTCTCTCTTTTTTCTCTCTCTCTCCTCTCTCTCCTCTCCCTCTCCTCTCTCTCTCTCTCTCCCCTCCCTCTCTTTCCTTTTCTTCCACTGTCAGCCTCTCTCCCCCTCATTCCTCTCTCTCCCCCTTATTCCTCTCTCCCTGGTTCTATCTCTTTTTCTCTTTTAACCCCTTCCCCTCCCTGGGAGCACTGTCACAAAAGTGAGACTCTTTTGGCTTTGATGCTTGGAAAGCAGCCTGACTTTCCCTATGTAGTTGATGCTTTGGGTTCGAAGAGGAGGCAGGAAAAGCATTTTAAGAGGGAGCAATTTTGAGTTTTGACAATGAGAAAACTGCCTTTCTTTGAGACAGCCTTTGGGTGATTTTTGAGTTTCTACTCTTCCTTCTTAAAACCCCGCACCTGACCTCCCACAAGCAGTGGCAGTGGTGGTGACTATGGTGACGTGATTATAATCAGTGGAAGCATCTCTTTCTGGAGCTTCTGTCTGCTAAGTTATCCAGTAGAAATCACCAGCAGTGATGGGCCACGTTGCTGAACACTGGATCTAAACAATGAAAATGGTTTAAAAAAGGAAACAAGGCAGCCAGAGAGCAGTTGTGGAAGGAATCCTGGCCCTGTTGTCCACTAGTTCTCTTGCTGGAACCAATTTGATAAGCTCGTTTAAGCTGTCTCCTGCCTCAATGAATGAGGGTAGCAGCAGGTACATTTCAGGGCTGGGAAATAGAGGTCGTGCATGGCCAATATGTCTGTTACACATTGGTAGGTGTGTGGTGAATGGAAGCAAATGACGATCTACGTGGTTATCTGGTTATTTTCGGGGGGTAGGCGGAAACACCATTTTAATCCAACAACTGTATTAATAAAGTGGTTGTTTTAAAAATAACCTATCTGTGAAGATGCAATGATTGTGTAATTCATTGGCAATGCGGTCATCAGGATCATGAATCTGTCACCTCTCAGTGAGGTGAGTCACTCTCTCTCTGAGGCCTTGTCTGTGTATGGGGGGCAGAGGTATCCCCAAGCCTCCCATGGTACCATTTTCTTGACTGCTGGCTGTAGTCTGTAAGCTCTGTGGTGTAGGGTGGGAGTATCGTCTTCTGAATGGGCTTTTCCTGATGATGTCTCTGCTGGGTCGGTGACCAGTGCTGTGGGCGAGGTCTTTACTGATTGGAATCAGGCCGCCTCTGCCTGTGGACACCCCTCCCATAGCTTCTGTGTCCTCACCTGTGAAATCGGGGTAATGATGCTATTCCATCCAGAGATGACAGGAGGATTAATTAGATGCTATATTTAAAAGACTTTAGATCCTTGGAGGAAAGTGCAGTGTAACTGATAGCTAAGAAGATAAAATATTTAAGCCATAGCCTCCAGGGGCCGTTAATCTTATTGTATTTTCAGCATTTTAGAAATTTTGTATGAAAACATTCTTTAAGAAAGCTTCTCTGCCCAGATAGCTGAGGAAGAAACACTTCTTAAGAGAGTATATATAATAGTACCAATAGCTTGGTATTATTCTTTCAAGATCTGCCTTCCTTTCCTGGTTGGCCCTATGCTTACCAAGATGGTAGAAATGAACAGCTGTTCTGAATTCACTGGCTCAGTAGAGCGGCCTACAGGGAGGAGGCATGGAAGAAAGATGCAGAGGTTCCAAGCATCAGAACACCCAGGCAGGTCCTGGACAGACAAAGAGACTTTTATCCAAGCAAATATCAAAAGAAAATCTAATTTTAAGCAACGTCATTTCCTCAACAAAGATTGTAGAGACATGGTGTTTTTCGAACTGGATGAAATTTAACTGAGATCAACTGTCTTGCTCTCAATGGTGAGATGGAGGCTTTAAGAGGTGAAGTGATTTTATCAAAGGCTTTTTGGGGAAATGGGGACCAGTACTCAGGCTTCCCAATTGCAATGAAGCTAAAGGAACTTAAATTCCACGGGTCCCATTTGCATGCGCCCCTTCCCAGTCCCCGTGCCTGTTTTTGTATTTTTAATGTTGTATTATTTCTCTTAAAATTGGACAAGTTTCAGGCCCCTCCATACCTGGATCTATCCCGCCCATAAGTCATTCTTGAACTGGAATGATTTTCACTTTTAGATTCGTAGTGTTCTACTTACATTTTTTCTGGTTACATGCAACAGAAGCCCAGCTCAAACTGGCCTGAACAGAGAAGAGAAATTACCAATTCAAGTAACTGAAAAGTGTTTGGGTACAGATGGCTTCAACAATGCCGTGAGGACCCCATCTCTTTCCATCTCTCAGCTCTGTAGTCTTCCACACTGCTTTCTTTCTCAGGCAAGTTCTCTCCAGCCTGTGGCAGATTGCCACCAGCCGATCCCAGCTTCAGCCTTCCAGTTTAGTGATCTCCCAGGAAACAGTGCTTCTTCCCAAGCCATTCTAGCCAAGTTCCAGGGGCAGACCCTCCGTGGATAATCCTGAAGGTTCTAGGGTGACAAAATGGGCTGGTTGGCTAAGTCACACCCCCCCCCCTTCTAGATCTAAAGTAGAGAGTCAACTTTACTCAAATCATCTAGACTGAGAGTTGAGAAGGGCTAGTCTCCCAAAAGGAAATCAGTGTGATCTTACTAGAATTAAGGATAATAGATGCTGGGCTAGCTGGGTTCAAAGATGTCTTGTACCCATGGTTGTGTGTATGTGTTTGTCTTTGTCTCTTAGAAATACTCATTTGCAAATATGTCTCAGATCCTATTTTCTGTTCTGATAAGTGAGATGCTGTGAGCTGTGGCCTGCCAAAATGAATAACCAAGAATCAGGCAGAACCATGCACTTTTTGGTGGATGCCAGCATGGACTGAAGACTAAGCACTGAACCCTTCCTTCTTCTGTCAGTCACTTAGCTGTGCATAACAAATTTCTGAAACTTACACCAATCATGGGCAGGAACTGCAAACTATCTGATATTAATTTGTCATACAGCAGAATAAAGACTGAAGACTCAAAGCAAGCATTAAGTTTTTGCAGAAAAATGAAGAAGGTTGCATTCTTGCTCACTGAGTTTGTGGATTGAGGTTCTCTCTCTCTCTCTCTCTCTCTCTCTCTCTCTCTCCCTGCCTCCCTCTGAATGTTCTTTACAGCTTACATCACCCACAGTGAGCTTCCTGTACTTGGGGTGGTTCAAGAGGCACTGGGATTATTTGCCTCTTCCTTAAATCAGGACAATAGGAAGGATAAACTTCAGCTCTCGGAACTAAACATCTGTCCTCCCTTCTCTTAAGCCAGCCTCCAGGTTCCATGAGATTCTGAGCACCTTGAGGGAACAGGGGACCAGGTTGCAATGCACTGGGTATATTCAGTATAATTGCACCATTGGTTTCCTAAGTGTGACACATCTTGCCTGATTACACTGCATGTCCAAGGAAGTAAGAGTGTGATGGGGAAGGCTCCAGTCTGGTGACCTTTATTTTGGCAGAAAGCTAATAGACATTCCGCTCTGCGGAGAAGATGCTCTCCCAGGGAATTTGCACACTAATAGAGACTTTGTCTCCATCATTGTGTTTAATTGAAAGAAGAGTTACATCAAATTTTTACCTAACAATTTCTAACACATTCTTACATAATTAAAGGAAAGCGATGCGAGTCAATCTTCAGTGATTTGCAAGTAGAGCTGTTCCCCTCCCCAGCTCCCTCTTGGGCTTGGAGTTGTGGGTAATTGCATGCTTGTAAGCAGAAAGGGGACATAAGGGGTTGTTGGGGGTGGGTGGTGAGGGCTTACACTTTCTCCCCAGTGGAGGGAAGGGTGCAGGGAAGTCTCCCTGGGCTGGTCCTGAGCTTGCTAGAACCCGGCTCATCCACAGCCATCAGTGGACAGAGTTGGTTGAGTGGCCAAGAGATCTGAAGCTTCTCCTGGCACCTTCTCCTCCACCCATCATTACCTCGTGCAGGTTTTCCCCACACGACTCTGTATGTGGAGAGAACAAGATGAAGGACACGAAATACCAGGAGGAAGATGCCTCCTGTATTAGTCTATTCTTGCATTGTTATAAAGAAATACCCAACACTGTGTAATTTATAAGAAAAGAGGTTTAATAGGCTCATGGTCCTGCAGTCTGTACAGGAAGCATGACAGCACCCATCAAGGGGCCTCAGGGAGCTTACAGTCATGGCAGAAGGCAAAGGGGAGAGAGGCATTTCACACAGTGGGAGCCAGAGGAAGAAAGAGGGGTTGGGGGTGTTACATGCTTTTAAACAACCAGATCGACTAGGTGCATTGGATTACACCTATAATTCCAGCACTTTGGGAGGCCGAGGCAGGCAGAACATGAAGTCTAGAGTTCGAGACCAGCATGGCCAATATGGTGAAACCCCGTCTCTACTAAAAAAATATACAAACGTTAGCCAGGCTTGGTGGAGCGTGCCTGTAGGCCCACCTACTCGGGAGGCTGAGGCTGCAGTGAGCCAAGATCGCGCCACTGCACTCCAGCCTGGGCGATAGAGTGAGACTTCATCTCAAAAATAAAATAAAATAAAATCAACCAGCTCTTGGGTTAACTTACTATGCAGTACCAGGTGGGGGTGGTGCTAAGCCATTCATGAGAAACTGCCCCATGAGCCGCTCACCGCCCACCAGGCCCCAGCTCCAACACCGAGTATTACAATTCTATATGAGATTTGGGTTAGGAGGCAGATCCAAACCATATCACCTTCCATCAAGGAGTAGGAGGGGATAGCAAGAGAACTGGAGTCACCCAATGCAGTGCCCATCTCTAAGTTGGAGCTCAAATGCACCCAGGGGGAGGTATCAGGCTGACTCAGAATTTAGTATTTTTGAAATGGAATACCTGTGGGCAAGTGTGTTTTCCAGTTTTCCATAGGAGACACCATTCGGAAAGGACTTCTCCAACAGCCTGATTCACATGCCTGTGGGACCACTTTGGCTCTTTGGCCCGAACAAGTCCTTTGTCTGAACAGAATTCCATCCTTCATACCAAGTGAGACCTGGGAGGGATCATAGACCCTGAACAACACCAGGTGTATGTTCATGGTCTTCCTAAGGAAAGGATGACAAATATCACCCCTTTCTTGACCTGTTATAACCGCTTCTAGTCAGCATCTCTTCGTTCTAGTGTCTTCCTCAAGACATATCACTGCAAGTTAATTTTCCTAAAGTCAGCTCTGAGCACATTCCCCTCCCTATGTCCCAAACTAATGTGCCCCAAACCCTTCCAAGATGCACCATTGCCTGTAGAAAAAGAGCTAGATCCTTCTACCTGACATTTAGGGTTCTTCACTCCTGATCCTCAAACATCTTTCCAAGCTTAACACTCATCCATCTCCTACCAGGACTCTAGCCCTCTCAGCCTCTGTGCCCACAGAAAGTGCAGAAAGCAGTCAGTAACTCCTTTTCTCTACTCTGGGACTTTGGGAAACACGGGTGGGAATCTATAAGACCCCTCGGCACTTTTACACTCTTATCAAAGTGCGTGAAAGCCACTCCAAGAGTCTGCAAGAGCCCTGAGGAAAGTTCACAGGTCCAAGTGCCCATTTGCAACCAACCAGCATCCCCTTTCTGCAATGGCAACACCCTGCACTTTACCCAGAGACACTGAGGCTCTCTGTTCTTTCTTCCCTGAGTGCTGAGACTGGCTCAGGGCCCACCCTCCAAGGCAGGAATGGTTCTCAGCCCTGATTGTGCACCCTAGAACAATCATAGCAGAGTTCCTGGGGGTGGGACTCATGCATCGCATCAGTAGTTTCAAAGCTCCCCAGGTGAGCCCATGTGCAGTACAGATTGTGAACAACTGGTCAGAGTTCACGGTTCTCGGCCAGAGCCCTTGGCGTGTGCCAGGGAGCCTTTAAAACACATGAATATCCATCCTCTCTCCAAACTAATAAAATTGGAATCTCCCAGTGTGGCTCTTGGCCATGAATATTTTTTTAAAAGCTCCCCAGGTGGGTCTAACCACTGATCTATAGCAGTGTTCAGGAGGTGCTTTAAAGTGGAACTCCAGGAGGACAAGGGACATTTTAGTAGAAGGTGACCTATCACGTACAGTGGCAAGTAGACAACACAGTTCACGGTCCCAAGGAGTTAACACCAGATGGAACAGTCCCTGGGCCCAGTGCAGAAGAGATTAGTGAACAATTCCACCTCCCCTCCCCTAAAGAAGCAGAGAGCCAACCTCTCCTCGGCTAATCATATTGGCACTTTTGTTACAGTTTGCAGACGCCCAGAGCTACAATTGAACCTCCTCAGCTGTGTGATTTGGGGGGCCTGGTGGACACTCCTGGCAGGTGGCAATATTCTGCAGCTAGTCATTTGCTTCTCTTGTGTGCAAGCTGCTGCATCTCTTTCTGTGCCCGCCAGAACATTCTCCTCTTCGTTGCAAGCAGGGTATATACAGGGGCAGGATATTGAAGCAAGTGTGGAAGATGGGTCAAGCTGCCCTGGCTTTTGACTGGAATATCAACGCCTCCCTTGAATCCAAGAGGAAATGCTCCCAGCTCTGTCCCCACACTGGACAGCATCATGGTTTCCGTGGTTACCTACTTAATATTTTACTGCTCGGTTTAACCATTTAGTCATTGTGCACTCACAGCTGGGTGCGGGGTGGGGGGGGTCTGGGTAAGCCAGGGCACTATCTCACCATCAAGATTTGAAGTTTATCATCGGCAAATACCAGCGCAGGTCCTGGCTGCTCTAATTTATTCTGCAGTTTCTCATTAAGCATTTTACAGTTCTCAAACTTTAATAACTTTAGTTCTAGGTAAGATAAAAACAATCTCCCTGGTAATGAGCAAAGAATGTCCTTCTCACAGATGATATTAGACTTGGATTGTGTTTTCCAAAGTACACAATTTTCCTTCCCTGGTATGGTAGCCATTTCCCCCCGCAGGATTGAAATGATAATGTTTGCAGCCATGTAATGCCGTTCCCCTCAAATTTAATAGATTTGCTTTTAAATGCCACTTAGATATTGTTTCTATCCTACCTATAACCCAAGTTATTAAAATTTAACAGTAAAAAAGACTTTATGAAGGCCCGGATTGCAGTATAACAGATAAGCAAGTTCAGCATCTGGCCTAACGAGAGAGGACCATAAATGAGAGTTTAGAGACCACTTTGGAAGCCGAGTGTCCCTACAGAAACTTGGGCCCAGTGATTTTTTAACTTCCACAGACCCAGAAGTAACTGGAAAAACCATTATTTTTGCCTGCAACTAGTTACAAAAGAGATGGGATGACTTCGTTGATACACAGTTTCTTTTTTTTTTTTTTTTTGAGACAGAGTCTCGCTCTGTCACCCAGGCTGGAGTGCTGTGGCCGGATCTCAGCTCACTGCAAGCTCCGCCTCCCGGGTTCACGCCATTCTCCTGCCTCAGCCTCCCGAGTAGCTGGGACTACAGACGCCCACAACCGCGCCCGGCTAATTTTTTGTATTTTTAGTAGAGACGGGGTTTCACCGTGGTTTCGATCTCCTGACCTTGTGATCCGCCCGCCTCGGCCTCCCAAAGTGCTGGGATTACAGGCGTGAGCCACCGCGCCCGGCCGATACACAGTTTCTCTTTCCTGGGACACCTCTCTGAATGAACATGTTAGCTCCTCGGATATAGAACAGGTACCCATGCAAGTTCTAACCTTTGTTCGTGGAGCAACCCGAGGAAACAGGTGTTTTAGCCTCGGTGTTCAGACCGTTCAGTTTCTGTAGGCCCTGTTGATGCTTTGGAGAGACACGTCCTTGTGCTTATTTTTTCTGATCTAGTAGTAGACAGAATTGTACACAGAAAGAGATACTCTTGCTTATAGCTGTGTGTGTGTGTGTGTGTGTGTGTGTGAACCTGAGCTACTGTGTGACACCAATGGCCCAGGGATGTTTCCTGTTGATACTGGCACGTCAGGGCCCCCGTGTCTGATGGCAGGTCTTTTCCCAGTTGCCCTGAAGCCATGTAGCAAGTTAACAAGCCCTCACCCCAGTGTGTCCAGAGATACCTGCCAACCATTCTGTTCAGAGGAGAGATCTAATGGAAAACATAAATGCCCAGTGGCAGGGGACACCGGCACTGGCTCCTTAACATCATCACCTGCTCTTTACTGTAAATAGGGACAGACAAGATCCACAAGACCAAAGACAAAAAACCAAGGAATGTTACACTCTAGCTTCTGCTGTGCCGTGTGGACCTGAAGGGTGGCTCCCTATCCAATACTGGTAGATGGGGCACAGGAAACCAGCAGTCCTGGAGGCTTTGGGGTCTGGAATGAGAGACCAACTTCTCTGATGGGTTTCTGCAGCATTCTGGTGGTGATGAGTTTCCAGTACATCCAGCATTCAGGTTGTTGGCTATGGTGTTCAGTATCCACGGGTCCATCTGTCGGCAGACCCAGCATGGAGCCTCAGTCACAGGCAAGCCCCAGCAGGAAGTCTCAGCCTGGCTGGGGAGCAGGGCCCCTGGGAGCAAGCAAGGGGTTTGGGCCAAATTTCTCCACGTGTAAGCATAAACGTGACCTTATTTCCATGAGTAGCCCAGCATTCCGCTTATGCCTGGCTTGCATGGATTTGGCGGAAGCCCTTTGATTGTAAACCTCTTGGGAACACTGGTTGGCGTTATTGGCAATTTATAAGAAAGGTTCAGCAGAATGATGACAACAATGGCTAGTGGCTTGTTCAGCAAAGCAATAGCTACATGATCTAAGTCTACAGCTTCCAACAGAAAGAAATTCCACTCCCAGGTAACCGTGCCCTTCTCATTGTGAGCATTTAGTACTGCTGAGAACCTTGACACTTCAATGTGGTTAGTTTAACATTTCTGGTTCACCACAGGCCTACTCATGTTTTCCCAGCATGACCTCCCAATGGAGAAAAACCCAGCTTTTTTTTTTTTTTTTTTAAAGATAGGGTCTTGCTCTGTTGTTCAGGCTGGAGTGCAGTGGTACAATTTTGGCTCACTGCAACCCCTGCCTTCTGGGCACAAGTGATCCTCCTACCTCGGCCTCCTGGGTAGGTGAGATTACAGGGGTGCACCACCATGCCTGGCTAGCTTTTGTACGTTTTTGTAGAAATGGTGCTTTACCATATTGCCCATGTTTGTCTGGAACTCCTGAGCTCAAGCTATCCTCCCACCTTGGCCTGCCAAAGTGCTGAGATTACAAGCACGAGCCGCCACATGAGGCCAGAACCCAGCTTTTGTAATCTTCCTGAACTAACATCTTCATTGCCGTGGTGAATAACCGACTTCTCCCATGCAGGCTGGGGCAAGTGTGTCTCCAACAAGGCCCAGCCCATTGAACATCTGAGGTTGGGAAATGGCGAACGAAGAGTAAATTGTGATCCCAAGGACAGCCCCATTGGATCTGCTTGCTGGAGCTGAGCATGCTTCTGTTTAGAGATCTAAATGGCATGGCCTTGCCTTGTGTCTTGCTGCATAATAAATTGTAGCCCTCACATTAACCGGTCAGGCTTCAGTGATAACCAAAGTGCAGCCTGCCGGTGGGACCCTGATCAATAAGACTTTCTATTTATAGGATTGTTACAAATGGAAGTTTTATTTAAATGAGACGGTGCTGAGGAGTACACAGAAGATCGATCGGATAAATAAAATACAGTAAAAGAGTTTAATTTGGGTTTGATACGCAGCTCACACACACACACACACACACAGGCTGACACACGAATTCACAACCACACTGAAGGGAAAGGTTAGTGCCCTGCCAACACCCCTACGATAATCAAACCATGACAACGCACTGGGCAGAGGCAGGATGTTAGCAAAGTGAAATATGAAATTGAAAGAAAGCAGGAGGAGGCACAGTGGAAAGTTGATCTAGGGTCTGAAGGAAGCTGGGCTTTCAGCCTTCCTTGCAGACCATCTTGCTGTGTGGCCTTGGAGAAGCCCCTCTCTTCTCTGGAGCTCCATGTATCGGTCTAGAAATGAGCCCACTCAGCTCTGACACTCCATGATTCCCTGGAAGAGACACTATTGTAAAGGAGCAACGACAAAAGAAGAAAGAAACTTGCTGTCTCGTCCACCTCTAATCTATTGCTGTTCCCCAGACAGCCAGGGTTTGAGGTTTTGAACCCAGGGAGACTGGGTTTTAAACACCAGCTCCTTCAGGACCGCGCAACCTTGAGTAAGCAGGGTGAGAAGGTGACATTTAGAGACTCGAAGCGTGGGGCTTCATTCAGCCTTCCCTACCAGAGCGCAGGGCTCCCTCACCTTCCTCCCGGGCTCTTGTTATCATCTGGTGGTGAGGATGGTGAGTGGTGCCTCCACTTGTAGAGCACCTGTGTGTGTAAAAGGAAGTTAGCACTTTGGGAGGCCAAGACGGGCGGATCACGAGGTCAGGAGATCAAGACCATCCTGGCTAACACGGTGAAACCCCGTCTCTACTAAAAAATACAAAAATCTAGCCAGGTGAGGTGGCGGGTGCCTGTAGTCCCAGCTACACGGGAGGCTGAGGCAGGAAAATGGCGTAAACCCGGGAGGCGGAGCTTGCAGTGAGCTGAGATCCGGCCACTGCGCTCCAGCCTGGGCGACAGAGTGAGACTCCGTCTCAAAAAAAAAAAAAAAAGAAAAAAATGAAAGGAAGTTAGGCTTGCAGAGTGCCTGGTCATGGCTCGGCACAGAGATGAATTCATGGCCCTGGGGCTTGGCTGCACTCCCCAGAAGTGGGTAACAAGGGGTACCCGTGGCAACAAGAAAGCTCAGGTTGTCCAGCTGCCAAGGTCTGATCCCAGACACCACCCGTGTCAGCCTGGCAACTCCCATGCCCATCTGAGCAGGAAAAGTGGCAGCAGCCAGGCATGGAGAGAAGGCTGACCCCAGGCACGCAGGTGAGGTGTTGCATTGCCAATTGTCAGCTGGACTGAAGGACAGATCTGGCAGCAGCCACAGCCGCATTGCCCACAACGTGTCCCGTAGCTTCCTGTGCTGTTTTTCTCAGTTCACGTGTACTCTGTAGTGGCAAGGGAATGTTGTATTTTATTGCTGTATTTTATCAACACACAATTATTTCAGGACTTAGATTTCTCTCCAAAAAATGGATTAATGTTTGATGACCACGTGAGGCCATCGTGACCCAGGCTGGGAAGATGCTTGTGCAATGCAACACGGTGAAAGTCCCTGCCTCCAGGGCAGGGTTTTTAGTTTTTTATCTGGGGTAGGAGAAGATGAGATACTTGGATCCCTCTTCAGCATGAATTTATTTGCTACAGTCTTGGGAAATGAAGTTTATCTTTTTAATACCATAGACAGACTTCATCATGCATATTAGAAGTTCACCAGGTATTAGGTAATTTAGACCATAAATTCTCCTCAAAGTGACCCATCATCTCGGTATTTATATTTTTCCTCTGAAAAGACGGGAGGCATAAAAGCAAGCTTTGTAGTTTTATATCTGTCAGCTTGTCACATAAATATCTCAGTAACTACTGATCTTATCATCATAAAATTTCCATTTGTATAGTTAGACATGTCATGTTGGCCAGTTACACAAAAAGTTAAGCACACGCAACACTCAACCCCATTTGGGGCCAGCTCTCATCTTGATGACTCTCTGTGTAGTCCAAGGAGAGGCCTAGAGTGGACTAGGCTGGAAACAAGCTCCATCCAACAACAGAGGAAAGACCAAGCAGAAAAAGCCCCATGAGGCTTCCGCTCCCCTCTCCTGAGGGTGTTCACGCCATAGTGCTGATGGCGTGAAGTCCCCTAGAATGAAGGATGCCTGGATGCCTTCTCTAAGGGCAGCAGTGAGGAAGGCTGGCAAACATAGTTCAGGTCCTTTGTGACCTTGATGGCAGATCAGGATTTAAGCCCATTTCCAGGTGCACAATGTTAGCAGGGTGGGGTGGGAAAAAGATGAGATGAACTGTTTTTGTTGTTTTGGAGACAGGTTCTTGCTCTGTCTCCGAGGCTGGAGCGCAGTGACTTGATCATAACTCACTGCAGCCTTGACCTCCTGGGCTCTGGTGATCCTCCCACCTCAGCCTTCTGAGTAGCTGCACACGCTCACATTACCATGCCTGGCTAATTTATTCTTTTTTATTTTTTGTAGTAACAGGGTCTCACTATCTTACCCAGGTTGGTCTCAAACTCCTGGCCTCAAGATATCCTCCTGCTTCTGCCTCCTAAAGTGCCGGGATTACAGACATGAGCCACACTGACCAAGATAAGACTAATTTTTTTTCCTTTCTTTCTTTCTTTCTTCCTTTTTTTTTTTTTTTTTTTGAGATAGAGTCTCACTCTGTTGCACAGGTTGGAGTGCAGTGGCACAATCTTGGCTCACTGCAACCTCCACCTCCTGGGTTCTACCAAATCACCTGCCTCAGCCTCCCGAGTAGCGAGGATTACAGGCATGTGCCACCATGCCTGGCTAATTTTTGCATTTTTAGTAGAGATGGGGTTTCGCCATGTTGGCCAGGCTGGTCTCAAACTTCTGACCTCAAGTGATCCACCTGCTTCCACCTCCCAAAGTGCTGGGATTGCAGGTGTGAGTCACTGAGCCCAGCCATAGTTTTGAAACAAGTGTTTATTTATAACTGCTAGTGTCACCCACTGTATGGCTCAGGTGACAGACAAAGCCCCTGTCCCCCAGCAGCCCTGGGCCTAATATGGGAGACAGTTCCAGTATCCAGGGTGATAGCAGAGACAGATACAAGACAACTTACGGACACAGGGCAGCAGCAACATTACCTTTGCTGGGAGACTTGCAAGGGCAGGAATCAGCGAGGTGTCAACACTCTAGGGCATGAAAGCTCCACTTGGTTTTTGGACTCTAGAGAGGACTGGATATTCCTATCTATTGAATATGACTATTTATGTTTCCATTTACTACTTACGGGTCACTAGCTGTATGCTGGGCCCTATGCCAGGGTCAAAGATGTGGTAAGAACTGAGGCCCATGCAACCCCTGACCTCCCAGAGCCTACAGTCTAATTGAGGGGAGGAGGATGAGCCGTGAAACCAAATGTCACGCAGATAACTTTGTCTAATATTAGACACTAATATTCTAAGTGAAGTAACTTAGGAATAGAAAACCAAACGTCGTATGTTCTCACTGATATGTGGGAGCTAGGCTACGAGGCTGTAAAGGCGTAAGGATGACGTAATGGACTTTGGGGACTTGGGAGGAAGAGTGGAAAGGGGGCAAGGGATAAAAGACAACAAATATGGTGCAGCGTATACTGCTTAGGTGATGGGTGTACCAGAATCTCACAAATCACCATTAAAGAATTTACTCATGTAACCAAATACCACCTGTACCCCAGTAACTTATGGAAAAACAAAGTAAAATAAATAAGGCTGGACGCGTTGGCTCATGCCTGTAATCCCAGCACTTTGGGATGCCAAGGCGGGTGGATTATGAGGTCAGGAGATCAAAAGCATCCTGGCCAACATGGTGAAAACCCGTCTCTACTAAAAATACAAAAATTAGCTGGGTGTGGCAGCACGCACCTGTAATCCCAGCTTCTCGGGAGGCTGAGGCAGGAGAACTGCTTGAACCTGGGAGCCAGAGGTTGCAGTGAGCCACTGCACTCCAGCCTGAGTGACAGAGTGAGACTCTGTCTAAACATATATATATATATATATATATATATATAGACAGATTGACTATCTAAAATGCACAAGGGACACTTAGGTATTGTCAGGGATCATAAGGATGAGACCAAGTCCCCAGTCTTAAAGAATTTATTACCAAATAAAGCAAAATAAGGTACATTCATAAAAAAAGCCTTCATCTCCAGGGCAGAGGAGAGCTCACATACTAATTAACGCGTGTGAAAGCATTTCACATACACAGTGTGCGGTATGTGTGTTTCAGCCTACATTGCAGCCTGATGCCATTGCTAAATAAGCTCCACCCTGCTGGGGACACATAGAGCTGTAGACTCCAGAAGGCCAACCTCGCCCCTGGTGACATGAGAGTAGAGCGAGCAGTGAAAGCTGAAGCCTCCAAGGGCATGCACTAAACTACACTGTGGTGGGAACAGTATTGCAGTTGGGGCATTGGTCTTGGGTCCATTTAAAACAAACTTCTTTAAAGGTGACTTTGACTGAAATGGGCTCAGCAGAGGACACTGCATTCTGAGAGAGGGCAGGTGAGACTCAGCGGTCGGGATAAGGCAGAGCTGACTGAGGATGGGGCTGCGTGACGGAAAAGAAAACAGGGACTGGAGTGGCCTGGGTATATGATTCTGTGACTTTTTGTTGTTTCTTATTTTTTATTATAATTATTATTATTAATTTATTTATTGAGATGGAGTTTCGCTCTCATTGCCAAGGCTGCAGTGCAATGGCGTGATCTTGGCTCACTGCAACCTTTGCCTCCCAGGTTCAAGTGATTCTCCTGCCTCAGTCTCCCAAGTAGCTCGGATCACAGGTGTGCACCACCACGGTGAGCTAAAGTTTTTTGTATTTTTATTAGAGACCGGGTTTCACCATGTTGCTCAGCCTGGTCTTGATCTACTGACCTCAAGTGATCCACCCATCTCCGCCTCCCAAAGTGCTTGTTTCTTGTTCTTTAAAAGTCACCCTTTTGTGGCTTTTTATTTAAGGCAAAAATTATTATCCTTTGATTCTAACCTACAAAATGATTAATAATGGCTATCAAACATTCAGCCTTTACAACATGTTAAGGGACACGGTGCAATGGGCCTCATCAGCCTTCACAACAACTCCCTGAGTCCAACCCCACAGGCCCCACTCACAGATGGGGCACAAAGACAGAGAGCAGCGGGCAGACCTGAGACGCGCAGTGGAACCTTCTGACGCTCTTCCCTGATCTGCACAGTGGCTGGTGCCACCCACAGCTCTCCGTGTGTCCCTCCTGTCTGCCCTGACTGCAGCAAGCTTTGGGGAGGCCACTTGTGCTCAGACGGGATGCGAGATGGCAACACACGTGAAGCCAGCATGGGAATGTCTGAATTTCAGGGAAAAACTGCTTTTCAGAAAGCAGCTCTTATTCTTTCATCAGACAACATTCCTTTGCCTGCGAAGCCCAGAACATCCTCCTCCACCTGAAATCATCCCTCCCTTGAGGATGCAGCCTGAGTTTCACTCTTGCGGGACACGCTGTCCCTGACATCCTCTGCCTCTGGCTGGAGGCAGCATCTCGTCTACTCCCTGATAATGTCCCCACGTTGCATGCAATGACAGTCATTCTTAGAGGCCTGCACTGCCCAGAGAGGCTGTGTTGTTTGCCATTCAGTGTCCTTGAGGCATGACCTAGGCTCTCCTAGGTGAACCTGAGGGACAACAACAGACAGAGATTTGTGGAAGGGACAACTCTGGACAGACCAAGAGCGTTCGTGCCAGGTGTGGAACTCACTTTTGCAGTTCAGATACCCTCAGGTCTCCAATGCACCCCAGGAGCCAATCGAAAACAGTGGACTAGAAAGCTCAAGGCCAGCTGCGATGCCTAGACCCTTTGGTCGAATATGGACCCATCACCCATGAGTAAAGGAAAAGAGAAGCAAAATCAGGATGAGAAAATCAGGACTTCTCAGGTGCAGTCAGAGGAGAAGATCCAATTCTTACAGGAAGTCAACAGAGAATCCCCAAAGGCTACCCCAGCTCCACAGCTCATCTCCCCATCGGAGCATGACAGCAGGAAGCCTTCGCACTTGGTTCCTCTCACAGACATGAGGAAGTTGCATAGAAGGCCCTTTCGAGGTGGTTTGGGACTGATTAGGAGAGGAGTGTGGTTCACCATTAGACTTGGTTCTTTTTCTGAGTGATGCACAGCATTTTAATTCTCAAGCTAATCTTTGATTAACATCCAGGAAATTTGAGCCTTTTAATTAAAAGAAATGGAAGGTTTAAAAAGAAAATAGGTCAATAGGCCTTTCTGAAAGGTGGTCCCAGTGAAGCTAAAGGCTTGCTTTGGAATTTTCAGGTTCCCCAGTGTTAATAGAATTTAGATCACATTGAGAATTTAGATCGCGGGAACAGAAAGCGCTGTCCTTTTTCACTGACCCAATTTGAGAAGTAAAAATTGATCAGCAGACCAGCTGGGCATGCAGACATAGACCACAGCATTTGCATGGACTGTTAAGAGTGTTATTCACAGCTTCTGGCAGAGGAGCTGGGTGCTTCCCTGCATCCAAGACGGCGTGCTTGCAATGTAGGAACCCCTGCCTTCATCACCTGTGCGTGAGAGAGACCTGTTACAGCCTCCAGGGGCGGGGTGAAGCCAGGTAGGAAAATGCATCAGGGCGGAGGAGGGGTTTGTAAGAACATCTGTCAACTCTGCTGCTTAGTAGCACTGTTCCCTGAATCTGTGGAGGGAGGGAGGTAGTGATATGGAAACAGGAATTCCAGGGCCTCTTAACCGTATTCATATTCTGCATTTCCTCCTTCCATTGCCAATGAACTACAAAAAAAAAAAAAAAAAAGTGTGTTACTAAGATTTTAAAAATTAAGATGTAATTAACATAGGATGCATGCACAGCTCTTAGGTGTATAGTTTCACGTATAATATCCATGCAAACATCAGCCTGATCAAGCTCTATGACTTTTCCATGACCCCAGAATGTTCCCTCATGCCTCTTTTTGAGGAGATTCTCTTGAGAAGAAAGTGTGCTCTGTTCTGATTTCTCTCACCACAGCTTAGCCTTCCCTGCTCTGCAACTCCATATGCATTCGATCCTACAGTGTAGACTCTTTGGAAGCTGGCTTGTATGGCTCAACCCATTGTTTTGAGACTCATACGTGGTATTGTGTGTATTCATGGCTTATTTTTTTTTATCACTGAGTAATGGACATTCTCCAGTTAGACCACAGCTGGTTAATCCATTCACATTTTGATGGGCATGGGAAAAGAAAATTTAGAAGACTCTATAAAGGGGAAGAATAAAAACGTATTTTGAGTCAGAATTAATACATTCATTCCACGGATGTTTGTGAAATGCCAGTGCTCTGCTAGAGCTTGTGCTTGGCACTGTGAGTGCAGCTGTGAAGGGAACAGTCAGGCACCGGGGCTCATGCACTTGGACCTAGGAGGAGATGCAGATTATGAACAAGTAAACAGATACATGGCCAAGATGATTTTAGATTGTGATAAATTCTCTGAAGCCAATTCTTTTATGAAAAATAAACCAAAGATTACATTTTTAGGACAGATATTTTGGTAGAGTAGATTAAAAAAAAAAACAAAATTGCTATTAAGATCACGAATATGATAAAAATTTGCGTCAATTTGTGATTTTTCTGCCTTAAACATCTTTATTAACCAGTGAGTCCAGGGTAAAGTGTGAAATCCGCATCTCACATTGACTCTTTCTTCCTTGCCGTGTGTTTTCCTAAGTCTCTTTCCTCTTAGCCTATTACCTCTTGGTATTACAGATACATTTGTAGTTGTTCAATGGAGATTTCATAAAAAATAAAAATCCTGGCTCAGAGAAAGAAAATTAAGAAACATGTGCTGTGGGATTTGAATTATTTCTTGCTAAAACAACCACCACCCTCTCTCTATGCAAGATTCTTGACACAAATATTTTCAAAGGAAGCGATTTCCCTCCTTTCACCATGGGCTGTCTCTCTACAGTCGGCATTGTTCAGAAAGAGGAAGAAGGAGGCACAGGGAAATACTTTAGCATTCTATAATAAAGTAGTTCATGGCACAATTAAAATGATGTAGTAGAACAGTAACATGATATGCTGAATTTAAATAACTGAAGCTGATTAAGGAGGACGTCAGAATTAAATGCTTGATGGAATTGACATAACAGATCCAAGATGGCCTCTCCATGTTTCAGCGGAGAGATGGTGCCAACCATTGATATTTTCCAAGCAAATTTGTTGATAGATAAAACATTTTTATAGACTTTCCATTATTCCTTGTAGCCATCAGCTTTTAATTTTCTCTTTCTAGTTAATATACTTGTGTATAATTTAAACAGAAAACTGTTCTGTTTCATCATAAAAGATTTGCCTGTTACTTTGGGTGTGTAAATCAAGCGGACAGCACAACATTCTTGAACTTGTTTTTTAAGGCATTTGTTGACAACAACAGAAAGGAAGATCACAGACACCGCCAATAAGCGTGGACATCAATTATTTTTTAATTGTATAGGAGTACAGTACACTAATTAAAACTAGTATATCTTGCAATGCCAAAGGCAAAATTAATTATTAATTTTTATTAATATTCAGAAGTAGCACAAGGAATGCATTAATAAAGATTTGGTGGTTGTGACTGAGATCTTGTTTAGCTTTATATTTTAGAAAAAAAAAAAAAGGTTTTCTGGCTCAATCTGAATAAAAAGAAGCTGGCACCGAAGGGATGATCTTTATTGAAATGGAATATGCTCACCAGAGTGGGTATTTAGTGACAGAAGATGAGATGTGGAAGGAGATTATGTGAAAACCCCAAATGCTTGTCTATAATGGTTTGACTTGACAACTCTACAATCACCTGCAAAATTGTTGTTGTTACCTTCGATACTTTTGGTTATTAAATTGAGTATTTTAGTTAAGCCATCTTGAGTTGACATTTAATAATTCATTTAGGAGCTGTGCGCAGAATATTATCCAGCTCACCAAATCCAAGATGAACAAAATTAGTTTTGTGCACTAAAAAGATTTTGACAAGACTCTCTCCTCCTCCCCTCCCTCTCCCCTCCTTCTCGTCTCCTGTTCTCCTCCTCTTCTCCCTCTCCCTTCCCGGCCTCTGCTCCTCTCACAGTTAGAAGCAAGTCTATAAGGCTTTCTTGTCCTACAGGGCAAAAACGGAAGCACATTTATAGTTTTTAGGCTAGGGTCTTTAAGCCCATCTAGGCGCAGTCCTAAAACCGTGTAGGACATAGATAGGTCATTAATCTGTGCTTGCTTTTCTGCAACTGATGGCCTCTCATTTTTAGCAGCCTCTGATTTGAGATCTTTCATGCCCACTTCCTTGAGAAACAATTTTGCCTTTGTAAAGTCTGTACCAGTAAAATCCTTCAATGAAACCCAAAATGTCGACACAGCCAGTGGGAGGGCTGCCTGTGGACACGTTGGCTGGTCAGCCGCAAGCTCTGATACCCCGGAACACATGTCCATTCACCCGGGTGGGCGGCGGTAGAGCCGTCAGACCCACATCCTCCTTTGCCTACCATGTGGGGAATGCTATGCCTCGCACAGCTCAATCCTGCATGTTCGCGAATCTTCAGGGGTGAAAAGGAGAGGAACAGAGCATTCACAGCTACAATGAAGCTATAAGCAGTTGTAGGCAAAACTGTATGGTACAGCATATGCACAGTGCATGCCTTCCCTTCACACCTCGGAAGGCAGCAGGACTCCCCGGCAAGCGCAAGCTGTCACCATTCCCTTGGGAAGGCAGCTCTCTGAAGAATACTTCTTCCACCTGATGGTCCACCTTCCAGAATGCAGCTCCTGGGAAACAGCATCAGGCCAGTCTGGGAAGGCATGTGTTTCCTCGGATGTGTTGGAACCTTTCCTCTGAAAAATAGGAAGAAAAGTGGATCTGATATCATACTAGCAACCTCTCTGATGGGACTCACATGCCTGAGGGTAAAGGTGGTCATGCAGTCAGAATCAGCATTGACTCCAGATAAATGCATGGCCATGTTGGATCATTTCTTCCCGTCGGAGTTTAGAGGGGGGTGAAGGAGGCTGGCTTCATCACACCACACCATAGTGTGTGATGCACCAGCTGCCTGCAGGTGATGTTGAAGACAGCCAGGTGATCTCTGACTCCTAGGACTTTAAATGCTTGGCAGCTCATATCAAGAGAGGTTACTGTCTTGCCTTGTTTTTTTTTTGTTTGTTTGTTTTTTTGTTTTTGTTTTTGTTTTTGTTTTTTTTTAAATTATCCCTCCAAAATCACAGAGATAAATACTGCAATGTAAGGCAGCCATTAGTGAGACATTATGATGAGCTGGTTTACAAAAAGGAGTTTTCATTCATTCATTCAAACAATGAATACTTTTTGAGCACCTACACTATTCTGGGACTTTTGCTAGGCCTGGGGGATTCCAAAATAAATATGAAAGGTAAGTGTATGAGTTAGTTGTTGCTGCATAACAGACAGCCCCAAAACTTGTGGACTTAAGCAGCAATCCTGCATTACCACCTGGATGTCTATGAGTTGGCTAGGACTTGGATGATCTAGAATGGTCTTGACTAAGCAGCTCTGCATCTGGGATTGTTAGGGTGTCTACCATGTCTCTTTCCACCTGTCTCTCACACTTTTTGGACCAGAGAGGTAACTGGGGCATGTTCTCTGCATGGTGATATCAGAGGCATGAGAGGGTCTACTGAAACCCAAGGGCTTCTAAATGCCTCATCCAAAATTGGCACCCTCCTGTCTCCATCTACATTCCATTGGCTAAAAGTAAATCATATAGCCAACCTCAGAGCCCAGAGTCAGAGAAGCATATGCCACCCGCGATGAGGCCACAGCAAGGGTGTGGATGCAAGAAGGTGTGATGGAGGTCAACAGTGACACCTACAGTGGGAAGACATCATTTCCTATTCTTCATGCTGCTGATGGGCACAGGAATGGTGTTTTGGTCCACTAAGGCTGCTTTAACCAAATATTATAGACTGAGTGGCCCACAAATGACAGGCATTTATTTGTTACATTTCTGGAGACTGGGAAGTCCAAGACCAAGGTGCTGGCAGATTCAGTGTCTGGCGAATCAGTTTTCTGGTTCATAGATGGTGACTGCTTGTTGTGTTCTCACATGGTGGAAAAGAAAAGAGATCTCTCTTGGGCCTCTTTTATAAAAACACTAATCCTATGCATGAGGACTCCATCTCCATGACTTAATCACCTTCCAAAGGCGCCACCTCCTAAGGCCAACACCTTGGGGGTGAATTTCCTTATAGGAATTTGGGAAAAACACAAACATTCAGATAGTAGCAAATGATGACTTCTGCCCTGAAAGTATTGGGGGAAAAATTCCCACTCCATTTCGTCTTTCCTGAAGGACAGCTGCTGGGAAGGGTGAAAAGAGTCTGATGTCTATGGGTGTCTTAAGCTATGAAAGATTTGCTATTCCCTGTGGTCTTCCTCAATTTTTCCTTTAGGGACCACAGGGGAAAGATGCTCTTGGCTTCTGCTTCCGTATGGCAGATATCCCTCCCCACAGCAAGTCTACGGCCCGGTTCTGTCTCTGCCCCCAGAAACAATGGGCACGCAGCTGCCTGGACTCAGTGGCTGGAGACTAGGCAGAGGAAGACAGGGAGCCTTGGGCTCTCTGCAGATCCAATCTAGCTCTGCAAACCACCATGCTGATATTTTCATCCATCCTTGACCCTAGGGTCTACTGCTCATTTGTTTGAGGACTCAGAGGAGAAGACCTTTGATTAGCATCCTAGAAGTTCCCAAAGTGTCACGCAGATTCTGTCCTTGCAGAGCTCCCAGGGTGATACAGGGCTTGTCTGGGGATGACACAGGGCCAGGGCCTTGACATCCCTACACACAGAGGTATCCCCCTTACTGAGGTTCACAGGATGTAGCATCTTCCTCCTCTCTGCACCTCAAATATTCCCCAATTAGTGTCCCCGTTGACCTAGTGGGGTGGATCTTCAGCTTCATATCATAATGTGGAAGACAGGTGGTGCTTACATGAGAAAGAGAACAGCAGAGAATTAACACATGATGCAAGCAACTGGATCAATGGAGACATCTCAATTTTATAAATCAGGTCCAGGTTTTTTTGTTGTTGTTGTTGTTTTTTAAATCTTCATCTATGTAGTTTGTCCATCCAGGTAGTAATCTAAGACATTGTCCTGCCTCCAGTCCTACTGCTGGTGCCCCAGCTCTTCTCTGCACTAGCTCTCATGCTTTCCGCATCTCTGTCCACTCACCTGCAAGATGCAGGTGAAGACAAGACCCCCTCTTCACATGACTGTGAACCTCCATGAGATCCAGTGGATGAGAAGTTCTCAGCACAGCACAGGGCACACCAGAAGACAGATGGGCCGCGAGTTTCATTATCGACCTAGAGTACACATTCTTTGAGGTAAAGGCTGACAGAGACTCAAGTGGCGTCCTCCCCCAAACAGATGTGGACCCTGTTAATCGTGGTCTTTCATCTTTGCTTACAGTTATGTGACACTGCTTCTCTAAGCAGATTTGGGGAGAGATTTGTTTTCATAAATCATGTTTATATGTTACTGAAGCTTTGTTTACTCATTTAAGAACAAGTTAAGGGCATTGGGGTACATGTCTGTGGGGACAGATGGGTGGGGAAAGGAAGCATTTGGAGGAGTTCTTTGATACACACAAAAAGGTAAGAACTGACCCAAGAACCTGGCTTCAAAGTCAGATGTCGGGTTATTTCACTGTGGGACACACTGAGGGCCAGCCTCAAAGCAGGCCTGCGTAAGGATCTTCTCCCAGATCCTAAAATTGTGCAAGTCCATGAAAATCCCATTTTGATTACATCAAGAATTTCTGGCAGAAGTATTTCTGGTACCTAACCTTAAACCGGAGGATATTGCATTGGCGGTGGCTGCACTGAAAGCACGAAGCCTCGGAAGTGGGACAGCTGTTGGAAATCAGATGTTGTCTAAGGGAGTTTATTATGCTCCCTCTACACTGCTCACCCTTGGCAAGAGCCACGTGAGATCCTTTCACCAATGAGGATGTGTTTCCTCTCTAGGGCTTCCTGAGGCACCTGCAGGGCCAGGAGAGTCCCTGAATATTCAGAATATGCAGAAACTCCTCTGACAAGCAGCTTTGCTTAAGCAGAGAATGTGATGGTGTCCAAGGTGACTTGGATAAACTTTACACTCACAGAGAAGGCTCTGAGCCTTCTTCCAGCCTGTGGGCATTAACCTGAACCACATAACTGTATTTTTTTTTTGAACTGTTTATACTTTTCTACTTTAGATATGTACTCACATGCAGAAAATAAATCCCTATTTTATTTTTTGTCAAAACCCAGTTTACTTGTTATTTTCTTTTTAAAACGTCCCTGACAACTCCACTGGTCACTTCCATATGAATTTCAACTCTGTTCTCCATTCACACCTCTCTGGCATCACCAGCTTGTGATGGTGGTGATGTCGTCTGACTCCTGGCTAGAGACCCACGAGTACCCTGAGACAGCATGTATGTCTTCTTCTTTATGTATTTCCAGTGCCCAACCAAAGCCACTGGTTCCGAAATAGTTTCAGAGCAGGCAGGGCTGAGCTGAAGGAACACATCCAGCATGGGTCTAATTATTGGAACAAGTAACTGGATTGGATTAACCACTAGCACGTTAACCACCTGATGAGAGTGAGTTGACTAATCTTACCATCTTATATATAATTGAGAGTAGCTTCTGAATAAGAGGTGAGAAGAGCGTCTCTGCTATTCTTGGGGGCATAAGAGAGGCCTTGTTTATTAATCCAACCATAATCATTGGTGATCTACCTTGTGCAAGGCCCTGTCATAGGCACAAGTGATAGGTTTATCACTAGTAATAGTATAATTGTTACAGCAGGTAGCTAGTCAGACAGGAACAGGGCAGGAGAGTCCCCTGACCCCCTCTCTCTCTCCCTCACCAATCAGGAATGTCAGGCAACCATCAAGTGATGGTGAGGCAGTTGTTAAGCTATCTCTCTAAAATAATTGGTCACAGCCAATGCCAGGGAAAGGCAGTCTCTCAATACACAGAAACACCTGCAATTGCTGATCAGCAGTTCCCGATGAGATCTCAGGAGCCAGGTAAGCGGGCTCAAGCATGAACACTAAGAGGCAAAATGGCGGAGTTTAACTGGTATAACATTTGGACTGGTAAAGGAAGAACGCCTCATGTGAGCATGCGTACAACTCCTGTAAATGCACCACGCATGCGGCCTCTCCCCAGTGCTACTGGGCCACTGCGCATGTGCACAGCCCACCCCACGGGAATAATCAGGGGAGAAGTTTTTAATAAATTTTCACTCCTTCTCTAAACTTGCCTCAGTCTCTCACTCTGCTCTTCGTTTGGATTCTTTCTTCTGAGGAGACAAGAATTGAGGTTGCTGCTGATCCGTATGGATTCACCGCCTCTTACATACTTTGGTGCTGTGTGACTGGGGTACGTTCAGCTGGTAACATAACTAGGAAGTGGTGTATAGTCATATGGGTGGAAAAAAAATATGAATAAAATTCCATCCTCATGGAGCTTACATTCTAATGACGGGGAAACTACCAAACTACCAGACAGATCACATATTAAGTGTTGTAAGAAAAATAAAGTAAGGCGGGGTTACAGAGAGAGTCACGGGGACAGAGCATTGCAATATCGAAAGATGGATAAAGGACCCCATATAGACTGCGACATTCGAGCACACTACATAAAGGATTGAGGGAACTGACCATGCAGGTAGTGGGGAAGAGCATTTTTCAAGCAGAAGCAATGGCATATGCAAAGGCTACAAAAATATTAAAGAAAGCTTTTTGGGTAGAGGGAAAATGACACTAAATTGAAACAGATCTATAAAAAGGGTAAGTGCCAGGGAAAGGCAGTCTCCCGATGGACAGAAACACCTGAAACTGGTAATCAGCAGCTTCCTGATAAGATCTCGAGAACTGGGATCCTATAAGATTCTTGATAAGATTCTGTCAATTCTTGATAAGATCAAGAATTGGGCAAGTGGGCTTAAGCATGCCCACTAAGAGGCAAAATGGCAGAGTTTAACTGGTATAACTTTCGGACTGGTAAGGGAACAATGCCTCACGCCAGCATGCGTACAACTCTAGTAAGCATACTGTGCATCAACAACTCCAGTAAACACACTGCCAGAAAAGGCTAATAAGTAAGTAATCATAAAACAGGTTTTCAATTTTTTTTTAGATAGTATAACTTTAGAAAGATATAGATATAGATAGTAGTGTAGTTCAAAGTATCTGCAGAATTAAAATGTCTGGACCCAATAGCACAATGGATAGGAGGATGGGAAGGAGAAGGTGGAAGATACTATTTTAAGGTTTTTGTGTTAAACGTGAGGTAACATAATAGTATTTCAAAGTAGCCTTTAAAGAAGTAAAGGTACACATGGCAAGCCACAAACAATTGCTGAAAAATTGAACAAAAATATATACCTGATAAGTCTAAGGTAAAAATAAAATGGAATACTAAAAAATCCTCAATTGATTCAAAAGATGGTAGGAAAAGCAGCAAAGAACAGATGGGAGAGACAGAAAACAAATACTGAAATGGTAGACTGAAACCCTACCATATTAATAATTATAGTAAACATAATAGTCTAACATACTGATTAAGAGCCAGAGATGATCAGACTTGATGAAGAAACAAGACCAAATACATGCTTAATGTTTCCATGTGAAAATTCCTCCTCTGTGTTTTGGGAAATTTTTAAATTTCAGTCAAGAAATTGGGAAAACAAAAAAAGTATAAATCGGGTGCAAATTCAAGCTAAACAATAAATGTAGACATTTCTTTTAATTACTTTCAAAGGCAAAAATCGCAACTACTTTTGCACCAACCTAGTAGTTTTAAGGAATCCACTGATGTCAACTCAAAAGCATGAACAGGAACCACTGATGTTCAGAGTCTAAGGTTAAGATAAACATTTACAGAAACCAGGGAAGGAGCAGGCAGGAGAATAACCATAACCTCCTCAGTGAGTCTCAGTCATAGCTCTTGCCAGGCTGTAAACACATGTTTGTGGAATACTCTGAAATAAGATTAGAAACTGATCTAAAACCTGAATTGCAAAAAGAATATCAATTTCATTAGCAGAAATCAAAATCAAGGCAAGCACATAAAATATTTTTATTGTTAAAAGATGATATAATCTGATATGAAGAAACATGTGCCCTAAAGACCATTTACAAATGCTTTCCAGTACCCTCTTGGCCATTCAACCAACATCAGTGCAAAAATGAATGAAAAATTTCCACATTTGTAAGATTTGTCATGAAAAAAGAGAAAAAACTAGTGTATAGGACAATTAATGCTTTGTGTATTTCAATTTTTTAATGATCCCTTTGGGGTATTAATTTTTGTGGTATTATTTTTCAAAATTTTCAATGATTTTTGCATGGAATTTATTTTACGTTAATATTCACCTTTAAAATATTTTCCATTCTCAAATGTCTATGTCAGGTGGAGATTACTTTTATGTTACTGAAAAAAAAAAAAAAACTACCTACAAATGGGTACTTTAGCAAAAAGGTGTTATGAAAAATACAGAATAATGTAATTGAAGGAATTCCCAAGATTTCCTTGGAATTCTATTTTTTTGTTTCTGAATACCAAAGATCAATATATAGCTACAGAAAACTTACTTTAAAAATAAATACATGAATGGTTTAAAAGAAAATGATAGGAGAAAGTATACCATGCAGAAACTAATTATGAGACTGGCATTACTATATTAATATAAGACAAAGTAGACTTAGGTGCAATAACTATTACCAGAGATAAAAAAGACATTTCATAAGGACATAATGCTCAAATCTCAATATAATTATAATATATATATATGTACATCTAACAAACTTAAACATGTATGCACCAAAAAATCCTCAAAGTACTAAAGCAAACATGGTAGAATTAAAAGGGAAAAAAAGACAAATACAAAATATAGTTGAAGATTTCAACAGTTCTCTTACTAATTAATAGAAAGAATGTAAAATCTATAAGGATACAGAAATCCTGGACAAAACTGTCAATCAGTGGGACTTAATTGACATGACATCTATTGAACACTTCACCACTTCACCCAACAGCAGCAAAATGCTTTTCTTTTCGATGACACGTAGAACATTTGCCAAGATAAACAACATCGTAAGCCATTAGAAAAAGTGTACCTACATTCAAAAGGATTGAAATCATACAGGATATATTTCCAAAATAAAAAAAAAATTAGCAGTAAACAAAGAGATCTAAAAATCCCCAAATGTTTGGAGAAAATATTTCTGGGAATCTCATGAATCAAAAAAGAAGTCACAAGAGGAAATCCAAAAGAGTTTGAACTGAGTGAATATAAAACACAACATACATATTCATCTGATGCAGTTAAAGCAATTCTTTAGAGGAAAATATATAGCCTTATATGCTTAGATTAGAAAAAAAAGGTCTAAAATAAAAGATATAGGCTTATATCTTAAGAAACTGGAAAATTCAGGAAAATTAAAGCCAAATAAGTAGAAAAAAAAATAAACAAATTAATAAAATATGAATCTACAAAACTATAGAAAAAAATCAATGAAACCAAAGTTGTTTGACTAGATTAATAAAATCAACAAAATAAATATAAACTGAACAAAATAAAAGAGAAGACACAGATGGAGGGTAACAGTAATGAAAGAGGGTACATCCCCTTTTTAATGTTGATCTTCTATCCACATTTAAAAGATACTAAAGGAATAGTGTGAGACAGTTAATCTAAATAATTTCAACAAATTAGAATAAAAGACACCAAAAGTTATACATTACCAAAGACACAAGAATAGATACAGAATTTAAATAGCCCTATATATTATCAACAACAACAACAAAGTAATTAAACAACTTATCACAATGAAAACAACAAATCCAGATGGATTCCTTGGTGAATAAACCAAACATTTAAAGAAGTATTTTTGCATCTTGCATGAGAGTTGAATTCCAGTCTGCATAGATTCTTAGTTCCAAGCATCAGAAATAAAGTCAGACTAATTTAGGATTAAAAAAAAAATACCAAAAAGATTTTGAGTAACCTTTCTATCCAGAAGGCTTGTAGAGCCAGGTATGGCAATTGTGGACTGAGAAGGACATCCCACTTACCTCCAGAGAGGTGCCACAGTCACACAACTGAGTCCAGACACCACGGCCTATACTGCCAACACCACAGACACCACACTCCTATCACTGGTGTTTTCATTATGCTATTGGCGCCTCAGGAAGTAAGGCGTGGACAGTTTGCTGCCACCACACTCTGCAGAATGGATTTCGTGAAGTCCCCACTTTATTTCTTCATTAAGGTTTCATTTAAAGACTCATGTCTTTATTCCTTCTTTTCAGTAAAAGATAGAAAAATATTTGAAAATATTGATCTCTATAAAGGCAGGTGGACTTTGTCTCATAAAGAAGTGTGATCTGATGCTGGGACAATTGTAATAGCACATGTCTAATAATGCGTGTAAATTAAAAATGAAATCACATCTGATCAAAATTGCCCTAAAAATTCTTAAATCATCCAATTTTCTGTTCATGTAGAGGTATGTCAATTTTCAATAAATCCAACAGAGATACTTTTTCTCCAGAGTTGGAATAAATTGTTGCTACTTCCGCTGAGCCTCAGATGATGTAGCTGACTTGCATTGAGGTCATATAATAGAAAATCTGTATGTATATATTTGTTTATTTAAGAACCCTGTGCTCACACAAGGGTGGTAAGATGCTCACACTACAACCGACTAAGAGAATGACAAATATTACCAGCCACTCCACTTAAAATATTATTTTTATTTTCCCTCTTCTTTCTCCTCTCCCACCACCACCCATACCCTCCTCCTGCTGTCTCTCCTCCCCCTCCTTCTCATCCTTCTCCTCCTCCCAAAGAATACCATTAGTTTGTTGCTTACATGATGGGATTCAGCTGTTTGTCTGCAGCTTCCTGACAGCTGGGGCAGAGATTTTATCAACATTTTCTTACATCACTCTTTTGCATCAGTTCCTAAAAGTTCAGAAAAAAAAAAAAGTTGACCTTTTCCTTCTACAGATGGTCAAGCTGAGGCTCAAAGAAGAGTGAGGCTTGCGGAAGCAATAGAGCTGGGCTGTGGCTGTTGGTACTGGAACCTAGACTGCCTCTTAATGCATCTTCCTGTACGTATTTTCTTTCTTCCAGGAGTCCAGACTTTCAGACAAGGAGCTGGACTCTCTTGGCATTAAGAGTTCGACAAAGCCATTGTTCTGAATCTGTTCTCTGCCTCCCAGCCCTGTGATAAGAATATCCTAGAAACTGGATTTTTCTATAAAAAACATTTCCCCATGTGGACTGTGTACATTCTGCCTCAAATTCTCTTTGGCAGTTTCACAGTTTAAAAATACTTGAGGATCTCTTTAACTTTGTTTCTCCTTCTCATTGTAAAACTTCACTTTTCACTTGTGTTTCCTCCAGGAACACCCTCCACCCGGCTGGAGCAATGCAGCGCTCTCTTCCCTCTTCTAATTCCTGATTTCCTCCATGCTCAACTGCCATTGGCAACATCTTTTCAAACCCCATGCTTGGATTCGTTCTCTTCAAACCAAATCCAAAGTATGAAGAAAGAATGTAAACCTTTTTCTACATTTTTTTTTTTGCAAACCCTTATTATATTCAAATATGAAAACATCTATCTAAAACATCTGGAAAATCATCCCTGATTTCCTAAAAAATAGATACATCAGCTAGACCACAGCTCCAGGAGACCTACTGCAGGTTAGATGTAGGGAAAAAAAGGTATGTGGAATAATCGGAGGTTAACCTAAATAATGGATAGAAATTTCTGACACTACTATAAGTTTTCCCCCCTGGGACTCAGGTGCAGAGGTTTGAGTTCATTGTACTCTTCAATTTATAACACATTGTCAACATTGATCTATGCAAGATCCCATGGTTTTGTTTATTTATTTATTTGAGATAGAGTTTCACTCTGTTGCCCAGGCTGGAGTGCAGTGGCACGATCTTGGCTCACTGCAACCTCCACCTCCCGGATTCAAACAATCCTCCCACCTCAGCCTTGCAAGTAGCTAGGACTCCAGGCATGCGCCACCACACCCAGCCCATTTTTTTGTATTTTTAGTAGGGACTGAGTTTCTCCATGTTGACCAGGCTGGTCTCGAACTCCTGACGTCAGGTGATCCACCCACTCCAGCTTCCCAAAGTGCTGTATTCCCAGTACAGGTGTGAGCCACCACACCCAGCTAATTTTTTTTTTTTTTTTTTTTAAGTAGGGACAGGATTTCACTGTGTTGGCCAGGCTGGCCTTGAACTGCTGGCCTCAGGTGATCTGCTCACCTCAGCCTTCCAAAGTGCTGGGATTACAGGCATGAGCCACCATGCCCAGCCAGATTCCTTGGTTTTGATTTGTCTACTTATTTATTTTCTTTTAACCCAATTCCCTTCCCTCTGTAGACAATCACTGCAGTGTGTTTAATGCTTATCTGTTCTTTAGCATGTGTTATTTTCTTTGAGATAGGGTCTTGTTTTGTCGTCCAGCCTCAACCTCCCGGGCTCAAGCAATCCTCCTGCCTCTGCCTTCTGAGTAGTTGGAACTACAGGCACACACCACCACACCTGGCTATTATTATTATTATTATTATTATTATTATTATTCATAGAGACAGATTCTTACTCTATTGCCCAGGCTGGTCTCCAACTCCTGGGCTCAAGTGATCCTCCCAGCTCAGCCTCCCACAGTGCTGGGATTACAGGAATGAGCCACCACATCCAGCCTTGTATGTGTTCTTGACCAGTGTATATTGTTAGTGTGCATGTATTTTAATTGATATAAATGCTAAGTTCCCTATTGCTGTGTGAACATATAATCCATTACTCTGAGTCACTACACATTTTCACATTTTACTTACCTTCCCCATACAGGCTTCCAGTTCCTGCCCCCAACAATTAATATTGTGACCAGCATCCATACTGTGCCTCTTGGGGTCCTCTGTGAGAGCTTCTTGGAGAGACATTTCAAGTGGTAGAATTCCTGGATCATAGAGTATGATGGTTACAATTTTGGGCCACCCAGGCGTCCAGTTCAGGACCAAGGGAGCCTCAGCTGCTGCCAATGGCTCTCAACTGAGTCTTTCTCCAGGGGACTAAGAGAGGTCTTGGCCCTAGGTCCTGGGACTTGCCCCTTTGTATCTGGTGGGGCATGGTAGACAGCTTTGAAGGGTCATCCCAGCTCCAGATTTCCCTGTAAGACAACAGAATAGCTGGGCTGAGCGCAGTGGCTCATGCCTGTAATCCCAGCACTTTGGGAGGCCGAGGCAGGTGGATCACGAGGTCAGGAGGTCAAGACCAGCCTGGCCAATATGATGAAAGCCCATCTCTACTAAAAATACAAAAATTAGCCAGGCATGCAGGTGTGCACCTGTAGTCCCAGCTTCTCGAGAGGCTGAGGCAGGAGAGTCGATTGAATCTGGGAGGCAGAGGTTGCAGTGAGCTAAAGATCATGCCACTGCACTCCAGCCTCAGTGACAGAGCGAGACTTCGTCTAAAAAATAAAAAAGATAATGGAATAGCTGAGGCCTCTGTGGTGAGTGCATTTCAGTTCAACTTCTACCGATTTCACTCCCTTGAATGTTAATTCTGAACATGCTCCCTGGGAAATTTCCTGCATGCACTGCATACTCTGCAACCAACCTGAGTCGCAGATAGTGTATGCACTGAAAGCAGTCATGGCTGCCCTCCAGGGTGGATATGAGATACAGCCAGCACTCCACCAGCCCCACAGAAATGTCCTACCTTCCCTCATCCCTGTGACCACTTGGGATTTTCTAGTAGTCCAGGTTATTTTTTTAACAAATGTTTTAGGCATAAAGTAGTATCTTTATATTTGCAATATATAATGCAAGTATTGTTTCAACTTGCATTTCTTTATTAATGATTTTTGGTCTCTCTTTTTATACTTATTAACTTTTGTAGTTAATAAGTGTAATTTTATAAATTGAACAGAATGGGCGTGGTGGCTCATGCCTGTAATCCCAGCACTTCGAGAGGCCGAGATGGGTGGATCACCTGACGTCAGGAGTTCAAGACCAGCCTTACCAATATGGTGAAACCCCATCTCTACTAAAAATACAAAAATTAGCTGGAAGTGGTGGCTCACGCCTGTAGTGCCAGCTACTTGGGAGGCTGAGAAACGAGAATTGCTTGAACCTGGGAGGCAGAGGTTGCAGTGAGCTGAGATCACACCACTGTATTCCAGCCTAGGCAACAAAGCAAGATTCCACCTAAAAAAAAAAAAAAAGTAATAAAATAATTAAAATAAATAAATAAATTGTCTGAACATCTTATTTGGTATTTTCCTTTTGGGGTTACTGTCTAGGTATTAATGTCTTTTCAGTTGAAAATACGGCAAAATAATCTCCCATTCTGTCATTGGTTTATTAACTTTATCTTGTCCTTCATTGAACCAAAGCCTTAATTTTCACGTGATCAAATCTTTTACAGTTTTTTGGTCTATTGTTTTTATTGTTGAAGTTTTGTTTAAAAAGTCATAAAGACTGTATTCTTTTCTAATAATTATATATTTTTACCTTTCAAATTTACACATCACATGTTCACATTTAATCAACTTTGAGCTCACTTGACTGTTATATTAAGCCAAGATCTTGTTTTATATTTCTCTATAGAGTGGTTTAACTTGCCCTAGATCAGTGCCATTATTTGTTTATTAGTCTATTTTTTCTTTGCCAATGCCACACTGTTCATATTGCGTTGACTTTGTAATATGACTTTATATTTGATACAATTTTTTCCTCTTTGATTTTCTTTGTTTAATTAGCTATTTTGTATGTTTACCAAATTTTAGAGCAATTTTAAAATCAATGTACATTTTAGAGTAAACATCTATTTTTTTTCGAATCCCAACTGGAATATTCATTTAGATTGAATTAAATATATAGATTTCGTATAGGAGAGTTGATCTGCTTATATTGTTATCTGTCAGGATTATTGAAGTATTATTTCCGTATCCTTTATATGTTATTGCTATTATAAATGGTATTATATTTTAAAATTATATGTCCTAATTGCTTATAGTTGATAAAAAGAAATACCACTGAATTTTGTAGTTTGATGTTCTATCCAACATTTCTGCTGAATTTAATTTTCCCATATTTATTGAGAGATAATTGACAAAATAACTTTATCGTTCATTACAAGAATTTTTCTGTTGAGTTTGGATTTTTCTGCTTGTGTGCCTGCTTGGCCGATGATCATGTCATCTGAAAATGATGATGGTTTAAAGCATCGTCCAACCCATTCTCTTCTAACCAGCTCTCTTTTAACTACTGACATTGTGGAAAACCCATACTGCATTCTAATATTTTTTTTCCTCCATACCAAAGTAAATAAATTACCTCTTATTTTTACTTTGCAGAAGAGTTGAGTTATAATTAGGTGTTAAAACTTTCTTTAAGAAAAGTGCAGGATGGAAGCAGGATAAATCCAAACATATTAATATATGCCTTTCAGTACTGTTAGTGACTTCCTCCCAGAGTGTTTCTGTTCCATTAACTCTATCCTGGCCACTCAACGTGACATTTACTCCCAGTTAGGACCCTCAGTCTTAGGCAGCCTCCTGGGTTTCCACTTATTTTCTTGTGCTTCTGCCATGACTATGAGAAGGCCATGCTGGGGACAGTGAGCATGAGAGACTGGTGGAGCTGAACGGCCCCAGCCTGGTCCACCAGGCTAGTCTAGCCAACTTGCAGATGCAGTCATGAGCCAGCCCAACCAAAATCAGTGGAACTGCCCAGCCAAGACCCGCCAATCTTCAGGTCATCCCACAGACATGTGATCTGGATAAATGCTATCGTCCTAGGCATTCAGGTGATTGCATTGTGTGGTTACTAGTTTAGTTACACAGCAATTGCCAATTGCAAATTTGTCACATATTAATGCTCTCTTTAGTCACCATACAAGGTAAGAATTCTGCCAATAGGTATTTGTCACTCGTCACGCTGCTGATAAAGACGTACCTGAGACTAGGAAGAAAAAGATGTTCAAATGGACCCACAGTTCCACACGACCGAGGAGGCCTCAGAATCATGGCAGGAAGTGAAAAGCACTTTTTACATGGTGGTGGCAAGAGAAAATGAGGAAGATGCAAAAAGCCGAAACCCCCAACAAAACCATCAGATCTCGTGATACTCACTCACCACCAGGCGAACAGTATGGGGGAAACTGCCCCCATGATTCAAACTATCTCCCACCTAGTCCCTCCCACAACATGTGGGAACTAGGAGTGTACAATTCCAGATGAGATTTGGGTGGGGACACAGAGCCAAACCATATCAAAGGGGAACCCTCTCCTCTACCCCTGCTCACCAAGGCCCGTGCCCATACCCCCAGTGTCTCACCCAGCTTACAGGACACCATTGCCATACACACTGCCAGCACAAGTGAGATACAGTGCTGAGGCTTGTTGGGGTCCCAGTTATTTTCCCCAGATGTGGACATGGTTCAGTTCCCCAGGGGGCCCAGGAAGCCCTAAATAGCTGGCCCTCAAACCCTGCCTTCACAAAAAAGAACCCTGAGTAATCCACATATGTTTGGAAACACAAATGGATGTATGCACTTTGTTTTTTTCACTTGCGATCCTCAAGTGAAAAGAACAATGTGTAGAAGGCTCATATTTTGCAGATTTTTGTTACTAACCATTCTTTCTGCCTAAACTTCGGCAAGTGGGTTTGCTGCAAGGGGTGTTGTTGGAGCCTGTGGCTGCCAGGATGATGAGCCCAGCCGGTGTTCTTGGCTGGGATTTATGATTTTTTAAACTAATTCTTATTGTTGTCCACTTCACAATTTTGCTGCTGCGCTGTAGACCCTAGTATCAATTTTAGTTGAAAATGCAGCAAAAACAAAAAGGTAATGCCACTTCCCGCACTGTTTCAAAAGGTTTTTTAAGTGGAAAAAGGTATTTAGTATTTTTAATAAGCATCTTCAATACTATTGAGTTGGTTTCTTTGTTAATATCACAAGATTAATTATGCTGTCAGACACTTTCAAGGCCTGCTTAACAAAGATTCAGTGATATAATGGTTTGCTTTGCACTGCCTTTTTTCTGCATAGCAATCACAATCAGCATTAGACAATTTAAAACCCTTTCACCAGCCGGAAGTTCTGAAGAGCCTTTTAATCAACAAAAGTAATTTTGCAAACAACTAGATACAGCATTTTTCATATTAACTAACTTGCATTTAAACTCTGCAGGCTTGATTGTTCCTGGATCTTCGATTCCAGGAAACTGGGATATTCCGAAGGCCTAGAATCCAAAAGCGAGGATCACACACACTCTCTGCCCTGGGTACCCCCCAAACGTTAAGGTCCTGTTACCCCATTCTGCTCGTTAAAAAGATAGCATTGGTACTCAAATGTAATTCATTCATTTTAATTATCCCTTAATATCCATAACTCATCTAATCAGCTACATCCTTTTTTTTTAATATGGTTACCTAGAGAGCTTCATCTTGTTATTTAATAAATACAATTTGTGTTCATGTGTTGAAATTTTATATAGTTTTTAAAATTTTGCTTTTTTTTTTTTTTAATGTGTGAATGCCTTGGGTTAGAAAATTCTATTAGCGCCACCTTTGAGATTTTAAAATTCGATTTTTTTTGAGATTGACGGTAACTGAGCCGAAGCTGAAGTTCTGTGCTCACAAGGCAGCTGCCCCCTACAAAACTAAAGGTTTTGGGGCTCTGTATGTGAAAGAGCCTTAGCAGGGAGACACATTTTGCTTTGTTTTTTTTTTTTTTTAAATCAAGCACATTTTTTAAATGAAACTAACCTTTCACTGATACCTTTAAAACATTAATTTTTTAAAAAGAGGAAGAAATAAAGGCCCAGCCAGCAGCAGTAATTCGTACCGTTACTGTGTGTAGTAATTAACAACTGCAGCAGTGATTCCCACACCCTAAGTCCTCGTGTGTTTGACACGATTTCAACCCTGGCGAGAAGTGACCCAGGGATCTGGAGCCACAGGACACGAGGAGCAAGTCCTGTCACAAGAAATAACAGGGTCAGGAGACACGACTAATGAAGTCACAGCAACTGGTGCACAGAGCCAATCAGAGGAGGCGCCAATCTGTAAATGAGGATGTAATTAGCAGAAAAAATAACATGCTTTGGTTGAATTCGAGGGGAGCCTGTAATGACTGGATATTGAGAAAGATGCCGAAAGATTAGAGCAAACATTATGCAACAAAGAATACCTAATTAGGGGAAAAAAGTGAATATGCCTTAATTAGAGGGAAATACATGATTGAAAGACGCAAAGTTGTCTTTTAATATGAATGTAGCCACGAAGGTTAGCCTGTGTTTCCTGGTTCGGCATAGCAAGTCACTCTGTGAATGAGTGGGAGCAGCACACTCACGTCTCTTTGCAGTTGGTGCTTTCTGTGGGGAGACACAAAGGAGCTCCTGAGCACCTCTTGCTCCTGTGAGTGGATGACCTGTGGTGCCTACAGCACAGGTAGTTAGTTACCTGCCTTGGCCCCAAAACACTCCTGCCTCCTGAAGCACAGACACCCTCGCATACTTGTCCCGGTGCTTAAAAAGCAGAAAACAAGGCCGGGCGCGGTGGCTTAAGCCTGTAATCCCAGCACTTTGGGAGGCCGAGACGGGCGGATCACGGGGTCAGGAGATCGAGACCACCCTGGCTAACACGGTGAAACCCCGTCTCTACTAAAAAATACAAAAAACTAGCCGGGCAAGGTGGCGGGCGCCTGTGGTCCCAGCTACTCCGGAGGCTGAGGCAGGAGAATGGCGTGAACCCGGGAGGCGGAGCTTGCAGTGAGCTGAGATCCGGCCACAGCACTCCAGCCTGGGCGACAGAGTGAGACTCCGTCTCAAAAAAAAAAAAAAAAATTTGTCCATGTGCCAGCATCTAGGCACATAGCTTACCTTGGATGGTTTCCTTTCGGATCTGTAACTGGCAAGGTGTATATTTTGCTGAGAGAATTGAAGCAGAGCCTTCCTCCTTCCAGACCACCCAACCCTAGTAGATCTGTCTTGTCACCCCAACAGGGGCGTTTTCATGATCCACAAAAACGAGGAAAAAAATGCCACCAGGAGCCCTTCCTTCACGATAGTAGACATTTCAAAACTACGAGCAGCTACTAATTTTTTCCCCTAATAGACAAACTACATGTTGTTTTAGTTCCTCTCTTTTTTCCTTTTTGTCAACCTGTTCTTAGTATTGATTTTCATTTATTTTACACGATTCTTAATTGTCATTATTAGCACATCCATGGCGCATCCCTCGGCTTAAATATGCCCTGTCAATTTTGCAGCATATTTATAGATTAATTTAAACGTGTTTGTAAATTTATGACTGCATACCTTTGGTATGTTTGTAACATTAAAATACTTATGGTACAGAATTTTTTAATTAAAACTATTCATCAAAGAAAGTCCAGGTAGCAAGCTTCTCCTTGTTTGCGGTGGGGGATCTGGCAGCTAGAGCCAGAAAATAATAGGTCAATTAAAAAAAATCTAAAGATAGCATTTTCAAAGACCGAAATGTTTAATGAGCATTTGGCAACCGATCCCCCCAAATTAAATTATGAACTTGATTTTTAGTTATGGGCATCAGGGTTACACATGGCAGAAAAAAAGAAGAGGCCAGGGAAGGGAGCCACTCCTGCCTAGGTTTCCTGCCAGCAAGGTTTGCTTCTCAGAGTCTGGTGGGAAGGGCAGCGGGGACCGCATTTTGGAAACTGACACCAGGAAACCGTGGGGAAGACTGCATAGAGTCCCCACACCTCTGGTCTGCCCTACCATGCCAGCTTTGTTTGTACCTCTTAAAACCCACAGCCCCAACTTGGCAGGCTTCTCTTTAGGAGATAGCAAGGAGGTCTCTGAGCTGCTATGAAAACAACCTTTCATATGGCACTCATCAAATAGGGAAAAAGAGTCTCTTCGGTTCTTTGCCCACATGTGCTGCTAATTCCCTTTGCTGAACTGTCAGCTATCAGGAGAAGAGGAAGGCCATCGGAAACAAACAGCACATCTGTGGTTCCCTTAACTGATGCGTCCTCCCCCGATGCTGCTATTACTGGTGCTGTATAAGGTGCAATGCTGAACGGGACCACTGGCCTCAAATTCCGAGGAAGCAAACATGTAATTAACATAATCAAAAAGCCAAGCAGCAGCCCACCATGGGATTATGGGGCACTGGGTTCAAGTCTCAGAAATAACTGGACACTTTGGGGTTCTCAGACAAGGAATGGGTAAAAAGATATGCTCATTTTCCTTCTAGTGGGCCAGGCACGTCAGAGTACGGACTTGATGTTGGCTTGTTGAAATTCATGTCTTCCTATCTTATTCTCTTTTGAATTTGCCTTAATTTTTAGTACTTTCCTCCTATTTTTTTTTGGCCAGTTTTTTAAAAAAATAGCTGGTCGTGGACCGTAGATCCCAGTAATCAATTCTGCATTTCTTATACTTTTAAAATACCATTTCCTAAAAGTAAAAATGGTGTTTTTCATCAGCACCCATATTTTCACATTCTTTTATAAATCCTTTTTCTATTTTCCACTCCCTACAATTTGTAAGTCTACCTTCTTGCTCTGATTATCCCAGATCCCCCCAACCATATGCGAATATTACTTGCAAACATATATGATTTTTTAAAATTAGCAAATTATTTGGGGTACTTCTCACAGATATGGAATGAATAACATTGACTGATGCCCTATTATTATTTTCTAGTTTTAGAATCCTGCTGACTTTTGGGGTGGAAATTTTAGTGATAGAGCTAAATCTCTGTCCTGAAATAAACAATGTAAATAATAAAACATTTTTCAGCCATCTAACATTAAGCAGACCATGTCAAATGTATTTCAAGTCAGATGCTAGAAAAATGGGAGAGTTGTATACATTTACCAGCGGCATCTTGAGTGGGTTGGATGGCTGGATGCAGGGATGCCAGGGGAACCGTCCACTTGGTCTCCTTACCAGGCCTGAGCTATTCCTGGGCATTTCAGGGACAGAGTGGCCTATAGGAAAGTTATTTTGTTCATGTCTTGCCATTCAGTCCCCAATTTATTCCCGATGTGAGCTTTTATCAAAATGTCCCCACTGACGGAGGAGGCAAAGGCAGATAATAATAGAGATAGCTAATGGAGCAGGGTTGCATTGGAATTGGACCAAATCCTCGTTTTGCTCGATTTTGAATGCTAAATGAATCACTCAGATTTATATGGAGGTAGAGGCTCCGCAAGGTCCGCATCAGGGCAAAATAGGGTTACAATTCAATAAAACGCATGGCAATGCTTTATTGACTAATGAACCTACCGTGCCGCCAACTGCTGTATTTTACTGTCGCAGCCCATAACTGCCTGGCAATTACATTGTGAGTGTTTGCTAAAGATGTGTCTGTCTTTTTCCCAGATCTGGAAACAGGTTCAGCAAGAGAAGCTCCGGAAAAGCAGGTCGGACACCTTTCCCAAGTCTTCTGGGGCTAGAAGCCAGGCACAGATAATAACAATGCAAACAGTTGATGCTGCTATTTTTAAATAAGCTGTTATTATTGACTAACAGAGGTTGTCGTGGGTGGGATGACAAAGCCTCCAGTGCCAGAGAGTTGCTGCAAAGACATCCACCAGAGAGCTCGTTAATGAGCAACGGCTAAGTGCAGAGTTAAATGCCTGCCGCCATGCTTTGTGCTCCGTCTTCTGCGGAGGAGAGCTGACTGCTGGCCGGGTGCTCCAGCCATAATCCCTTCAGCCCCTACCATCCTCCAAACATGTTGCCTATGGGCATATCTTGTCATTAGGTAAGGTGGGGAGCCCAGGACATGAGACTTTCCACAGCAGAGAAGGTGGCTGTTTGCCAGTAACCAGGAGTGTTTTTTAATATTGAAAAATACAGTGGCTGCCACTGTAGGTAGCTCTGCTCTCACAACACACAGTCCACATGTGCCCTAATGCATGAACTAGAGCAATTCCGAAGGGACTCTTTGCACACTTGCATGCATGCACACATTGCACACATGCACGCACGCACGCACACACACACACACAGATGGACTAAGTTTCCTCTGAATTGTTCTTTGCCTTAGTGCATTTAAAATGAACTTCAGTTTAGGAAAGTTCAGTGCTTATGGTCCCAGGTCCCTACTATGATGTAAGAGGCACTTGGAGGCCCCAGCAGGGCAGACTCAGCAGAGAGAGCTTCTGTAGTGCTGTGCTCTGAAAGGCTGGGCCAGAGAGGACCAGTGGAGCAGGAGGAGGATGAGCCAGCATCGCTCTTAGTCTCGGCTCTACATGTCTGCTTTTGTTTGTTGGTTTGGTTCGTTGGTCAGATTACAGACAGGATCTCATTCTATCACCCAGGGTGGAGTGCAGTGGTGTAATCATGGTTCGCTGAAGCCTTGAACTCCTGGTCTCAAGCAATCCCCTGCCTCAGCCTCCTGAAGTGCCGAGATTGCAGGCACGTGCCACTACGCTTAGCTAATTTTTGTATCTTTTGGTAGAGACAGAGTTTCACTATGTTGCCCAGGCTGGACTCAGACTCCTGGACTTAAGCAATCCTCCCACCTTAGCCTCCCAAAGTGCTGACATTACAGGTGTGGGCTGCTGCACCCATTCAAATGCTGCTTCACATCTACTTGGCACGTATGTAGTGATGTGTTGGGGAGGAAATATGGAAGCTCATGGATTATTTAGAGCAAAGGCTAGTAGCAGAATGATTCAGGAAGTATGGTTGCATCTTTAAACATTTTTTAAAATATCAAAACATACTGAATATATTTGCACATTAGTAAATGTGTACAAATGATCTGGAAAGAGCCACATCAACCTGAGAGTAATGCTTGTTTACATTACATGTGCTAACATAGTGCCAGGCACTGTTCTAAATATTTCACATACATTAACATGCCTATGATCCTTGCAGCAATTTTACAGGGGCAGTTATCATCCGAGTTTTATTTTACAGAATGGAGAGTTGGAGCACAGAGTGGTGAAGTCGCTTGTCCAAGATCACACAGCACAAAGCAGCAGAATGATGACTCCACCCCAGGCCTCTGGGCCCTAGAATCCATCCTGAGAATCCTGCAACATCTGCCTCCGCTTTGGACAAGGTTGTACTTAGATGGGATGAAGTTCATGGCAGTGATGAAAGAGAGTTTCAGCCCGACCTCTATGTCTCAGCTTTTAACTGGTAGATTATAAGCTCTTATTATTTGTGAATTGTATAATGTTATGTTGACAAGGATTATGGAAGCCCAGCCCGAATGCCACCATGTGATGTCAGAGCTGGTGTTTGATTTTATGGTTTGATCAGTTTGGCAAAGCAGTGCAGTCCCAGTTGTTGCAGACTAATGAGAATTGCTGACAGAGACTTGCTATGAATAGGTGATGTGTTCTGTCCAAGGATAGGCCGCCTGGCACACAGTGGCTGGATGTGTGAAGGTTTCACTGTGTTAGGTGAGGGGATCAGCCCATAGTCCACGCCAAGGTGGGCTGGCCAAACAGGACACAGCGCACTGGGTGGCCCTGATTGCCACTCACACACTGTGAACAGCCTTTTGTATCAGAGCAGGACAAATCCATTGTGCTGAATTAATATTGCTGATTTAAATTCCATTGTTTTGTAAACCTTCTATTTAAATGTAATAGTTTTGTGGTTTCGTTTACATTTAATTTGCAAATCTGTTTTGGCTGCCCTTGTAGAAAAGCTTTGAGTTTCAGTTGTGTAAAATGGTCAGATGGGAAGAAACTACCAGGGTGTTTCCCTAGCTTATATTTTTCTCCCCCACCTCCCCCAAGGGGCATTTGGCCTCTAAGGCTGCTCATACTCCATCCTCATTTTGCCCACTTGCTTCCCTCCTTGGTGGGCCTGCAAGTCCCCAGCTTGATCAGTTTCTCCCCCAGGGTGGGACTGCCCCTGATTTACCTTTGGGTCCCCTCTCCATGTCTGACTGTTTTTTTTTGAAGGCAAGGTCTTGCTCTGTGGCCCTGGCTGGAGTGCCGCAGTGTGATCTTGGCTCACAGATCCGAGAGAGATAATTCAGGTCCACTGCTGCAACCTCTGCCTCTGGGGTTCAGGGGATCCTCCCACTTTGACCCCCCAAGTAGCTGGACTACAGGCGCACGCCACCATGCCCAGCTAATTTTTGTATTTTTAGTAGTGATGGGGTTTTGCCATGTTGCCTAGGCTGGTCTCGAACTCCTGAGCTCAAGCGATCCACTCACCTCAGCCTCCCAAAGTGCTGGATTACAGGCGTGAGCGACGACAGCCGGCCCCATGTCTGACTTTTATTAGATCTTAGCTTAGTGTTTTAAAATGCACTTTACAGAGGTAATTTGAAAGCTCGTTTATGCTGAAGAGTTGATGGCTTGTGTTGGAGACAGTATACATTCTTTAAAGAGTATGGCATATTCCACATAAAAAGTCTAAAGGCAGGATTTCAAGTACCATAGAACTTGAGAAATATGGCGTCCATCTCTCTATGTATCACATTGACTTTTGGGGTGGTGAAGATGGGGGAGGTCGTTAGCTGTCTACATATTCCTGAGATCTCCAGCTTCTACGGAAAGGGAGTTGTCGGAAAGAGGTCCCAGAGAGGGAACATGGCTTATGGGACATTTGGACATTTGGCTAAAAAGGACCTTTCTGTAGCTAGGTGTCCAGGCTTCTGTGTCTAGGGCACGCCTCTGGCATAGCGGGAAGGTTCAGGCATGCAGCTGTGGTCCAGAGACACACCATACATGCTCTCTGCAACTCTGATTTCCCAGCAACAAAATCAAAGGTTTGAAGATGTGATTTCCAGGGGCTCTCCAGTGTGATATCCAAGAGACTAGAATTTAGGATGATGCCTGGGGAGGGGAGCTGTCCAGTTTCAGTGGCTCAATTCCCTTCTGCCAGCCAGGGCACCCCATCAACAGTGTGTCTGCTAATGAGTTTTCTGCATCTACCAGAAGGAAGGCTGGCCCAACCCCGCCTCATTGCCAAGTCAACTGGGAAACATCTGGCTGTGCAAAGGGGACCATTCACCTCTGCTCACATTCTAAATGCAAAGCCCAGCACTGGGGACATAATGGGAATTTGTGACACTCGGTGGAGAACTTTAGGCCCATAAACCATAGACAGTATGTAGTCACTCATCTGTGACAGACATAATAGGGATAATTGTCACTTAATAAGTAATCCAAGGCTAATTAAATGTTACTAATATACATTGCAAAGATTCTTTTTTTGCTTCTCACACTATTCAGAATGTCCTGCATAAAAGGGTGCAGGGGATACTCCTGCAGGTAGAACATGAGGAAAACAGTGAAAAAATTCTATTGCAGTGGGGCTGAGAAAAAATCTGTCACTCCCTTCTTGGGATCCCTTCAGCACCTTGAGAAAGGAAAATATCCTGGGTCCCCAAAATCACTAAGGAAAACTCAAGCTGGAAACTGCCTGGGGCAAACCTGCCTCTCATTCTATTCAAAGTCACCCCTCTGCTCTGTGGGATAGATGCATATCTGATTTGCTTCCTTTGGAAAGGCTAATCAGAAACTCAAAAGAATGTAAGGGTTTGTGTCCACCTATCTGTGACCTGGAAGCTCGCTCCCCACTTCCAGTCTTCCCGCCTTTGCTTCAAGTTGTCTCGTCTTTCCAGACTGAACCACATGTTTCCCTAAAATGTATAAAACCAAGCTATGCCCCGACCACCTTGGGCGCGTGTCATCAGGACTTCCTGACGATGTGTCATGGGTGCGTCCTCAATGTTGGCCAAATAAGCTTTCTAACTTAACTGAGATCTATCTCAGATTTTCTGGGTTCACCACCTATAAAGGCAGATAGGTCCACAGAGCTTGGGGAGGGAATGGGGAGGAAAGGCCTGGACCTCCCTGCGGACATGCAGTCAGTGCGGCCAAGGTATAAGCCGTGCCTTGCCCACGTCTCTTCCCACATAGTGGTCTCTTTACAGGCAGATGCCATGTACCTGATGGATTCACCCGTACAGCACTAGGTACCCAGCAATGCACTGGAAATTCTGTTGCAAAAACTGAATCCTTTATGTTTGAGATAAATTGACGCTGAGGGAAAGCTCTGCTTGCCCCAGGATGGAAGGGCGTAGTAGCTACACCATCCTTTAGGAAGAAGAGATGCATTCTCCGGCTCCTGAGAAGGCTGGTCCCTGCCAGCTTTCAGCTGAATTCCTTCTAAGAATTGACCTCTGCTAGAGAAAGCTGGCTCCCCAAGGTCATACCACTCCCTGGGGGCAGCCCACACCCAATTACTGGTTGAGACAGGATGCAAAGATGGGGCCCTTCCAAAGGTCTTAGTCCATTTTGGCTGCTGTTGAAAAAAAAAAAATTGTTCAGACTGAGTGGATGCCAAACAATAGAAATTTATTTCTTACGGTTCTGAAGACTGGGAAGTCCAACACCAAGGTTCTTACAGATTTGCTGTCTGGTGGGAACAGTTGTCCTGGTTTATAGACGACCATCTTCTCCGAATCCTCCCATGGCAGAAGGGATGAGGGAGCTCTCCCGGGCCTCTTTTATTTATGTATCTTACTGTATTTTGTTTATTCTTTTGAGACAGGATCTTGCTCTGTCACCCAGGTTGGAGTGCAGTGGCGCCATCATAGCTCACTGCAGTCTCCATCTCCCCTGCTCAGGAGTTTCTCCCCACTCAGCCTCCTGAGTACTTGGGACTACAGGCATTCACCACCATGCCCAGCTGATATTTTTATTTTTAGTGGAGACAAGGTCTTGCTATGTTGCCCAGGCTGGTCTCGGACTCTCCAGCTCAAGTGATCTTCCTTCCTCAGCCTCCCGAAGTACTGGGAGTACAGGCATGAGCCACTGTACCTGGCCATGGGGCCTCTTATAAGGGCCCTAATCCCACTCATGAGGACTCCACCCTCATGACCTACTCCCCTCCCAAATGCCTCAGTTCCTGGTACCATCACATTGGGGGATAGGATTTCAACACAGAATTTGCAGAGGACATAGATATTCAGTTCAGAGCTGCCTGTGGGACTGGCTGAGGTCTCACGTGTGCCTGAATCCCAGTTCACCTTCTCCCTCTGCTCAGTACTTTCCTCCTTTCATTAAAATGTTGACTCCCGAAATCCCTCTTTTTTTTTTTAATTTTACTTTAAGTTTTGGGATACATGTGCTGAAAGTACAAATTTGTTACATAGGTGTACATGTGCCACGATTTGCTGCACCCATCAACCCATCATCTAGGTTTTAAGTTCCACGTGCATTAGATATTTGTCCTAATGCTCTCCCTCCCCTTGCCCCCCGGCAGGCCCCCTATCCCTGCATTCGTGTGTTCTCATTGTTCAGTTCCCACTTATGAGTGAGAACATAGGGTGTTTGGTTTTCTGTTCCTGTGTTAGTTTGCTGAGGATGATGGTTTCCAGCTTCATCCATGTCCCTGCAAAGGACATGAACTCATTCTTTTTTACGGCTGCACAGTATTCCATTGTGTGTATGTGCCGCATTTTCTTTATCCAGTCTATCATTGATGGGCGTTTGGGTTCAGGGAACCCTCTTAAGGAGATGTCTGCACGTGAATCTACAGTGCAGAGTTTGCTTCCAGGCTCCCCTACCCTATGCCCTAATACAGTGGCCCAGGCATGCAGAGGACCTGGCTGAATGAAAATTCAATCGAGTGCTCCTGCACTCACTTCTCTGCCTGCTGCCACTGTATGGTGGGCTCTGATAAAGCAGGGCCTGGCCCAGGGATTTTTATGAGATGACCTCTGAAGGAGTATCCTTGTGCAAGGCCTATTAAGAGATGGAGGGACAGCCAGGCACTACAGGTGGTATGCACCTGTAGTCCCAGGACTTTGGAAAACTGAAGCAGGAGGATCACTTGAGCCCAGGAGTTCAAGGCTACAGTGAGCTATGATCCTGCCACTGCACTCCAGCCTGGGCAACAGAGCAAGACCTTGTCTCTAAAATAATAAAAATAGAAAAAGAGATAGAGGGTGCAGGATAGGGCTTGAGAAACACCCCAGCAGGACATTGTCTCAGGGAAAGCCTCACCTTGGATCCACGGGGAGAGGGTTCTGGAGCACAGCCTGCAACTGGTGGCAAGGCCCTGGCCTTTCATCTCAGCCGGTCACTGACTGTGGCTGCCCTGGGAACGGGTGACAGGGACATAACTTCTCAGGCATGGCATCTCTGATAGCAGAGGCGGTTATCCACAGAAGGGGCACCTATGAGCTATGGCCGTACTTGCTGCACTTGGAGGAGGAGGGCACTGGCTGCCAGGAGCCATCTGGAGGGGACCATACTGTTTTCCCCAATGCCGGAGAGCACGTATGTCCCCTATGAACTGTGTCCACCTGGGCCAGCTGACTCATCCACCCATTTCCTGTTTCCACTGCTGAATCTATGTCCGCTTTTCACTCCACAGATTCTTTTTTCAAGAAAGATAACTTTTACGTTTGCATGGGGCTTTTGTGTTAAAAGCCCCTTCTCATCACAATCATCTTGTTTCCTGAGCACATGGAGGGAGGTGGGACTGGGATTGCTATTCCATTTCACAACCAGCCAGCACTGAGCCCTAAGAGAGGCAGGGTTCCACCTGAAGCCACCCAGTTAGAGGCAGAGCTGAGCTCAAACCCAACCCTCCAGTGTGTGACCTATAGCCATGGTTCTGGAAGCCAGGCAAAGGCTCCCATAACGCTGCCACCAGGAGAGCTGCCCATGTCATAATTTGTGCAGTGTGCAGCTTGTGCAGTCGTATACCGCAGGCCTCCTCCTGTTCATACTGACTTGAGCTGGGGTCAGACCCCCGTGGTGAGCTGGATGATAAATGCTAGCGTAGGCCGGCCACATGGCATGGGTCTACTGCATCCTTCCCTGCATCCCACTAGCCTTGTTTCCTTCTCACAGCTTCCGTTCCTCAAAACTCCAGCTCTCATTGGTTGTTGGCTTGCCAATGTGGCTCTGGTTTTAACTGGATCTGTCTACTTGAAACTGGCCTGCCACCTAGAAGTCCCCTGCCCTCTGATACTGATCTTAGCTCCCATTCCTGGAAGGACGGTGGTTCAGCTTATCTTTTGCTGCTGGGCCAGAGGTCACTGGCCAGTGTAGGGATTGTTCCACGTGGGAACAATGCAATGAAGGGCGTGGCCAGGACACAGGGCAGGCGTATCTGGTACAAAAATGTGGCCGGTGCCCTTCAGGAGGTCTGTGCATAGGACAGGGTCCATGCCCTCTGTAGTACAGGGAGACCAGAGCATCACCGGTCAAGAACTTTGGGAGAAGATTCTTATGCTGATGGGAGGCTGAATGAAGGCTCCCTCCCATTCCGAATTCTGTGATTCTAGGGCCCAAACTGTACCCCTTAGAAATAAACAGAACAACAACTCACCATCTAGATAACTGGCCCATTTGGCGAAGTGTTTCCAGTCCAGCCATCCAAGAAACAGTCTGCCAACAGGCTGTAGCTAGGATTCTAGCAGGTCCCGGTGATCTACCATGGCCATGAGGGCCAGACACATGGTTTTCTATAGGATTGGAAAGAACAGCCAGGTGCATGTCACCGTCCTCTATAGTGAAGTGGGCTTTAGACTCAGGCTGATGGACCTACGTTGAAAGAGAAGAAGAAAGAAGGTTTTATTTAAAAAAATAAAATAGGGCACTGGATTTTAGGTCAGAAGACCTGCACCATGGCATTGGCCAACTAGGAGGATCTCTCCAAGCTGCTGTTCTTTCGTCTGAAAAAAAAGGGGGGCATGGTGATTCCATCTGGCGTGTCTCCCAGGTGGTTTTGGAAATCAGATTGTGTAGATGTTTGTGGAAGCTGAGTATGCCCATGGGTGCTCGGCACAATTGAGTGTGTGCACGACAGTGACAGAACTCTGGGACTGCACCTGCCCTGACCCTCTCCCGGGTTGGAGTTGAAGGAGGCCCGGGTGTCACCTCTGTCCAACTCCTCACTCTTCATGTGCCCCCAGACCCTCCCTCCTGAGTGCAAGCAGGCGTCCTTCTTGTTGGAGGGAAGCTGCCCCACCACCTCTTAGCTCCACCCGCATCCCTCGGGCTTCCTGGAGTCAGTCATCCTCATTCTGCTTTTTTTCTTTTAAGGTTTGCTTCTCTTCAAATCCCCGCACAGAGTAGGGGGGAGCCCTGCATAGCTTCCACCTCTTTTATATACAGTAGCTTGTTTTATGACTTTGTTTTAAAAACTATTGGCTTAGGGTGCAATAACACAGATGTCTTTGCCTCACAAGAGAACCGTGAATTTCCACTTCTCTCTCCTTGGTGACAGCTACATTACCTTCCATGGATAGTCTTTTCTTTGGCCCTGGAATAGGGAGGAGAAAAAAAACCCGCTGTTTTCTCCTGCAATTGTCCCTTGCAATAGGGCATTCGGATCGATAGAGCTGGCGCCCACTCTCCTTCTTGGGGCCTCCTACCAAGTCTTCGGGAGGCAGCTGTGTCAGCAGCCTCCTGGTGGTGGAGGAAGACTTAATGTCCCCATCCCCAAAGGAGTGCTAAAGCCATCGCAGGAGAAATATCTGTTTTCTTGCGTGCGTTCTGCAGGCGCTTCCATAAGTGGTGGCAACCCAGTGGCGGGGAAACTTTGTTGGCTGCCTCACTAAATCTTCACCTGCCTGACCCCGGCCTGACAACTTCTTCACACGCGCGGAGAACAGTCAATGCTCTGTGCAGAGCCGAGAGTTCCATCAGCCGCTCTGCAAATGTCGGAGTCCCGGTTGGATGAGAGGAAGGAGCGGGGAGGCAGATTTACACACACATCACGGCCAGGCGCGGCGAGGAGGAGGCGGCCTGTCTTGTGCTCGCATGCAGAGCTCTTCCCGCTCCTAACATGTCAGGCTGTCAGGCTGCCTCTTCCCCGTGTGGAAGCGGTTAAGGTGTGAGTTTAATTAGCATGGAACAAAATTTCTTACTATCTAATCATAACACCTTGGGTTTTTATGTTACCTGCTCTCCAACGAGCTCAGAGCATTCCAAATAAATGTGCTTCCTCATGGGGTTTCTTTGTACTCCAGACGTGAGGATTGATTGCGCCCCCATTTCACAGAAAGGGAAGTCAATGCAGAGAGCTATTGGTGGCTCACAAACCATGGAGGGACCTTAACGGCAGCCTCCTAACTTAATAGAATTTTTTTTAGTTCTGTGCAGAATCTGTGGGTTTACATTTCTTGGAAAGAAAGGTGATGGAAACCACTTAGGGGTTGCAGCCACGAGGGCCTTCAGATGATGGGTAGGTGACCTTCGTGAATGGAGTGGACCCTGTGTGAGACAACATGGAGTGGCAGGATCTGGGCAAACTGGAGAGGGCCGGCGGCCTGAAAGGGGAAGCTTAGCCCAGGTAATTACTGACATGCAAGAATGCAAACCCAGCCTTGCCAGGCCTTCTGATATTTAGATATACACATTTTGACCAAAATGAAAAAGAGAAGAAGAAGGAGAAGGAGAAGGAGAAGGAGAAGAAGAAGAAGGAGGAGGCGGAGGCGGAGGAGGAGGAGGAGGAGGAGGAGAAGGAGGAGGAGGGGGAGAAACAACAACTATCCCTGGGTCGCTGCTATGTCTCCTTATTGGGCATAGCCCCAAGGCCTCCAGTGTGTGACTTCTAGACTAAAGCCATGTTTAAACTAGATGGGCACGCTGGCCCTTGCTTGGCGGATGAGGGTGGGCTGAAAATGCACTGACTCGGGAATAGTTGGAGGTTATGCTGCTAGGTGAGTGGGAGAAGACATGTCTCTGAATTGCAGAGTGGCAATGGCATAGAGAAAAGGAGGAGGAGCCCAAAGAAGTGGAGGAAAAAGCACTAATGAATGTGATCCACTGAATGACGGGTGAGCTCACGATGGTTCCTGCAGGAGATTCCTGGGTCAAGAGGTTAGAGGACAGACGAGCCCAGAGACCTCCCTGTGGGATACAGGATCCAGAAAGGTGAATGATGAGGTCTCAGCCTAACGCACTCCAGGTAGCAACAGGACGGGCAGGTAGAAATGTCCCGTGTCCTGGACGTGCTCAGGCTTTGGGATTCCAGGTCAGTCCACATGATAAAAATGTGAGCATAAATAGCTACCATCTCTGTGTTGTCTCGGAATGAAAATGCTCCCCAAATAACAGATAATCCTTTAAAGAAAATACATTTAGCTTTTTATGAAAAACTTATTCCTTGGAAGGCTGGGCATGGTGGCTCACACCTGTAATCCCAACACTTTGGGAGACTGAGGTGGGCAGATTGCTTGAGGACAGGCATTCAAGACTGGCCTGAGCAACACGGCAAAACCCCATCTCTATTAAAAAAAAAAAAAAAAAAAAAGAAAAAAAATTAGCCAGGCGCGGTGGCATGCACCTATAGTCTCAGCTACTCAGGAGGCTGAGGTGGTAGGGCTGCTTGAGCCCAGGAAGTTGAGGTGTCAGTGAGCTATGATTGCACCACTGTATCCCAGGCTGGATGACAGAGCCAAATCCCATCTCAAAAAAGAAAAGAAAAAAAAAAACTGTTTCAAAAAATATTTTTTAAAAAAGCTGGCTCCCTGGGCTTGCTTTTTATTTCGTTTAACACAAATGACACAGGTGTGTGAATTGCTGTTTGAGAACCTCTGCTCTGGCTCACAAGAAGAAACTGGGTGGAGTTTGGCCGTAGTCACGAGAGGGAAGATGGGAAATTTAGAACGACACAGGAGCCCCCCAGCACCACTCAGCCTGGGAGAGAGAAGCAAAAATCAGGAGGCTAGGTTTTAAGACCTGGAGGGTGTTCTCAGTCAAGGCTAGAAGAAAGAGAGCAGGAGACAAAGAGGAAGGGGTGAGTGTCAGGGTTGCAGGGCAGCATGACGAGCTCAAGTGAGATACATTCAGAGGGCTGAGGTGGCCTGGTTGACTCCATGGGCATCTCGGACTTCCAACTTGATTCAAAATCACTGGAGCCCCACCCTTTTCACTTTAGGAGCCCAGACACAGGCTCCTGCATCCCTACTGAGCATAAAAGCACACATCCGAAATTCCAGGAACAATCACAGCCACCTCTGGACACCTAGAACAGGCAGGTAAGCTCAGCGAGGCAGCTGCTTGGGGCTGCACCAGTCTCCCTGCTGCCCAGGGACTACCCCAGCAATGGCTCCACACAATCCATAATCCAAGAAGGCTGCTGAGCAGACGCCTTCGGGAACCGTTGTCTGTCCCTGCATTGGGCCCTTGTGCTGACGTTGATAAAGCTTCTCCCGACGCTTGGGCAAGAAGCTTTTCCTGGGATGAGGATTAACCACGGCTATTAGTGTTTGTGAGAGGGGAAGTCTCCTCTTCCTTCATCAGAAGTGCGTGCTTCCTGGGGATTATGAGTTAATGTATCTGGAATGGCGTCCGCCTGTCCAGGTTTTGTGGTCTCCTTGGAAGTCATATTCCAGGGCTCCCACGGGCCACCTGGCTGCAGTTCCACTTGGATCAGGGTTTGCCATTAAATGCAATGAGGAGCTCAGGCCATTTATCACAGTGAATCTCGTGCCTGAATCTGGGAGGAAATGGTCAGTGCTCCAAATCAGAGCTGAGTTCCCTGCCAGGAACTAGGTAGGGCCAGCAGTGCTGGATTTCTGGGACGCATTGAGTTGTCTGTTTGCAAAAATGGTACCATTCATCTAGCCTTTCCTTTGTGTGTCGTCCATGAGGCAATGAATTCCACGGATTACACATCCATTCATTCACTCATGAAATGTTCGCTGAACTCTCACTGTGTACCAGGCCTTATTCTAGGTGCTGTCAAGAGATAAGATTCCTGTTTCATACTCCAGGGGAAAAGAGAGACATAAACAAAAGCCTGAGTAACTTGAGAAAGTAATGAATGCTCAAAAGAAAATTTAAAAGAGGTTACTATGATAGACAGATATTTAAAAGAGGGCTACTTTAGACAGAGTGGTGAGGGAAGGGACTGCTCAAGGCGGTGATATCTAAGTGGATCTGAATCCAGTCAGAGCTGAGGGTCAGCAAGATTATCCCAGGCAGAGATAACAGCAAGTGCCAGGACTCTGGGACTGGAGTAAGCATGGCATATTTGAGAAACAGAAAGTTCACTGTGGCTGAAACCAAGTGAGCAAGGCAGGACCAGTGGACAATGAAGTTGGAAGGGAGAGGCAGAAAAAATGAAGCCTTATAGGCTGTCATGGGGATTTGAGATTATACCTTAGTTGCCAGGGAAACCACTGAAGAGTTTAAGCAGAGATGTGCTGTGTGGGTCAGCATAGGAGAAGTTGTGCTGCAGTAACAAACAACTATATGAATTCATGAACTTAGAACAATTTCTCCATCTTGGCAGGGCAGGGTTGGATGGAGTTGGAAATCTGTTCCTCATGGTTTCATCAGAAATCTCAGATTGACAGGCAATCTGCCTCCTGGAATGTTGTTAGTCCCCATGACATGAAGAAGGGCAGGTCACACTCTTTCAAAGGTATCCACCATGGGAACAACACAGGTAATGTCTGTCCCGTTTCCTTGACAAACCTAGCCATTCATGCTTGCCTTTCTTCAGGAATACTTGTTGCTGGCACTAATGGCTATTACATAGGGCATGTGTTGGTAGAAGGAGAGCCTAGGGACCCAGCAATAGTCCCTGTCACCCCAGCATTCATGGGCCCGTGTTCCACCATTGAACCACTTAGAAACATCATCCCCTCAATAAGGCCAATCCAGGCGTGGAGTTTGATTGCTGATGTGGTACTAGAAATTGCAGTTGTTGCTCTGACCTTTTTCAAAATAACCGGGAAGGAGCTCCAGGAATGCAGTTTTTTGGGAGTACAAATGCAATACTGCAAAATACAATGACCCCTGAGCTGCTGCTGGCCATCCCCATGCCTGTGAGCACTCAATGCCACCCACCTCTGCAGCAACCTGGGAAAGACACTTCCTGGCTTGGGTGACCCTCACCATAAAAGCACCAGATGTCCCCACCTTCATGGAAAAGCCTGGGATGGCCCAATGACCCAAAGGCCCCCTCCTTTGCTGTTGTTGACTCTAATCTCTGGTGGCTTTAAATCCTGCAAGGTTGTAGCTACTGTGATCTTTACCATGTGGATGTCCCCGCTGCTGGGTCTTCCCTCTGTTTCCCTGATGTCTCCTGCAGCCTTGGCCTGCCTGCAGCGAGTGGCCTCCTTATGAATTACAACCTCCTGACCATGGCAGGTCCTCTGCAGAACTCTGGATGCCACCAGAGCATCAAGGATCATTGTCCTCCAGTGTGACCACTCATTGACTGAACTCCAAAGAGAGTGGTATTTTCCCAGGCAGGACAGGGGCCCTCCACAGTGACCATCAGACACAATTCTGTCCCTCTGCAATGTGACTTCCTGGCTCACCTCAAGTTCTGCTAAGAGGTGCAGGGGTGCCCTGCCTGGACCACCTGCCTTAGGCAATCCCTTTGTCCTCCCATACATCTTTCTTGACATCCTTACACTACTGCCAGGACAGAAAGCCATTCCCAAGTCTCATCCACAGCCTCTCTCCTGGCCACCCTGAGCAGTATAGACCTGCCCCTCAGGTCGGAATATGCTCGCAGGGTGTTTGTTTCTGGCCTGCCTGGCCGTGCTCTCCCTTTGCTCTCTGGCTATGGCTTTTGTTTTGTTTTATTTTGTTTGGGACCATCTCTCACTCTGTTGCCCAGGCTGGAGTGCAGTGGTGTGATCTCAGCTCATTACAACCTCTACCTCTTGGGTTCAAGCAATTCTCCTGCCTCAGCCTCCTGAGGAACTGGGATTACAGGCACACACCACCCCACCTGGCTAATTTTTTGTACTTTTAGTAGAGATGGGGTTTCATCATGTTGGCCAACCTGGTCTCAAACTCCTGACCTCAAGTGATCCACCCACCTAGGCCTCCCAAAGTGCTGGGGTTACAGGCGTGAGCCACCGTGCTTGGTCGCTCTCTGGCCATGGTTTTTGTCTCCTGGACCAAAGGCAGCACTTTGACTCCTCTCTTTCTTGCTTCTTTGTAGCCTGAGGACACTACTGAGCAGTCAGTAAGAACTCACGAAAGCCTCACTGGTTTCAATTGAGTTTTGTGAAAGTGCAAAATTTTCACAAAGTTGGGTCTACAGTGCAGTGTTGATGGGAGAGAAAGATGGTCACCTGCAAGGCATAGGCAAAAAAGGTGCTCTCAGATCAACCCTAGACTGGGAGACAGCAACAGTGGCTCTACTCTTGGCTCCATATGCTGCATGACCCTGAGCCATTCCTTTCCCCTCTCCAGGCCTCTGCTCCCCTTCTGATCAATGAAGAAGAAGGGCTTCCGGGTTGGACATCTGAGTTTGTAGAATGCAGGTTGCTCAAGTAGAATATATAAACATGGCCAAAGAAAAATGAAAAAATGCTAACCTCACTAAACTCACTAATGATCAAGGAAATGTAAATCAAAACCACAATGTGATATCACCTCACTCCTGCAAGAATGGCCATAATCAAACAGCAAGAAATAATAGATGTTGGCATGGATACAGTGAACAGGGAACACTTCTACCCTGCTGGTGGGAATGTAAACTAGTACAGCCACTATGGAAAACAGTGTGGAGATTCCTTAAAGAACTAGAAGTAGAAATGCCATTTGATCCAGCAATCCCACTAGTGGGTAACTACCCAGAGGAAAAGAAGTCATTATACGAAAAAGATACTTGCACGTACATGTTTGTTTATAACAGCACAATTCTCAATCGCAAAATGTAGAACTAACACAAATGCCCAACAATTTTTAACAAGTGGATAAAGAAACTAACCTGTGGTACACATGTATGATGGAATACTACTCAGTCATAAAAAGGAATGAATCAATGACATTTGCAGCAACCTGGATGTGATTGGAGACTAGTATTCTGAGTAAAGTAACTCAGGAATGGAAAACCAAACATCGTGTGTTCTCACTCATAAGTGAAAGCTAAGATATGAGGATGCAAAGGAATAAGAACAACACAATGGACTTCAGGGACTCAGGGGGAAAGGGTGGGATGGAGGTGAAGGATAAAAGACTATAAATTGGGTGCAGTGTATACTGCTTGGGTGATGGGTGCACAGATCACTATTAAAGAACTTACTCAGGTAACCAAACACCACCTGTTCCCCAATAACCTATGGAAATACAATGAAAAGAAAAAAAAGTAGAATAGCCTTAAATTTGACACTTGACTCTCTCCTAAGCCAGGCAAGATCAATGTGTTGGGGGTTACAGAAGGCATGACTAGAAGAATTCACATGGGTTGCAGTCTTCATTCCTTACTCCCGTTTCCCATCAAGCCAAATAGTTCTCTGGCTACCATGGCTGATGCCACTCTGATCACCTTCACTGTCAACCCTATGTGGTGGCCGCTGGGAGGGGCTGCATAGACCTCCTTTCGGAACTCATTCTCCTCTCTGCTGGGAGAGCCCCTGACAGACAGCCCTCAGCTGCCAGCCCCTTTCAGGATTGCCTTGGCTGAAGACCACTGCCTCGCCCAAGCTCTACGGCTGTCCCAGGCAATGGCACCTAGTGTTGATTGATGGGGACAGGGTGTGTAGAGGCCCAGTCAGCACTCTCTCCCTTGAGCTGGGCAGCTCTGAAGGCTCATCCCATCTTCAGGACTCTCTGCCGGGCTGGTTGCAGCATTTGGTAGAGACTTCATGGCAGCCTGACTTCCTCCTCCGCTCAATCCTATTTCCTTCCTTGTCATAGATGGGATCTCAGGAGCACTCATTAGCAAACTCCTGCACACTAATCTCCTTCCCCAAGAGTCTACTTCCCAGGAAACCCAGCCTCTGTGCCCCACAAGTGGCCTGCAAAGAGAGAAGAGACTGGGCAAGGGAAGAGAGGTGAGAAGAATCACACACACACACACAGGATAGGCACCGCCGCCGCTTCCTTCCTTCCACCTCCCCAGCCATCCTGGCCAGCATTCCAGCCCTGACTTCGCTCCAGGGAAAGCCCTCGGGCATGAGTTCTGCTCTCCAGTGCTGTCTGCAAGCTTGGGTTCAGGTGAGCAAGTCTGCTCTTCCTGAGTTTTACAAGCGGTTGAGTAAACAGCCTTTACTTGGATCAGGCATGTGGCATCTTAAACAAAGGCATGTATCTGCTCTTTTTATCTAATATGGATTATGTGATCTGACAGTGCCAGGGTGGACACCAGGGTTCATTCCCACTGCATCCAGCAGCCTTGTGGCCCTGAGGCCCAGAAAGGTGACAGGACAGCCAGAGATCTCAGCCTGTTGGCCAGGACTGCGTCCTTTTCCTTCACAGCTTTTCCCCCTGCAACCCCTGAACCTCTTATAGACCATCTTTTCAGTTTCTTTTGGCTTCTCTGGTCCTGAAGATGCAGAGAGGCCTTGTCTACTTGTCAGAAGTGTTTCCTGAGTACCCGCTTGGAGTCAGGCACTGTGCTGGACACAGAAGATTCAAAGAAGACCGGAAACATTGTCCCGGTGTTGACGCACACGATCCTATGCAGAGACAGATGAACCAGCTGAGAGGGAGGCCACTGAGAAGTGACTGGAGACCCAGAGGAGGGGACTCCCACCAAGTAGGGGTACATCGCACCAATGCTGGGGGCAGCAAAGCCTTCTGGAGAAGGTAGCATTTGGGCTGGGCCTGGAAGGAGAGTGAGTTTCCTGGGAGTTCACCAACTGTCCTGAGTTGCCAAAAGCCCCAGGGGCTCTTTCAAGTGCTGCTAATCAAGGCTTGCTGATCTGGGTCTTTCCTGGGCAAAGCAGCATCCCCTTATGCCTAGACCTAAGCCCTTCACCTGACACCTGTCCTGGCTTCATTTTAGCCATATCCAGAAACCTGCCGTCAGGTGAGCTCTTGGGGCCAGAGAGGAGAATGGATCTGCGGCAGCTGCTAAGAGTCGAGGGAGCCACAAGGGCCCAACATATTCATGAGGAAAGATCTCTGCCCTTCTATTGGGAGGCCCCGAAGGTCCAGTCTTGGAACTCAAACTCCAGATAAGACTCCCTGGTAAAGACAGAGTGTGGGTGCCCTGTTTCAGACAGCAAGAAGAGGGGCTGGGCAGGGCTTTTACCTGGGGTTCAACAACCCCACCTTGGCCAGAGCCTCCCAGCCGACCATCTCAGAGGCTACAAGCAAATCTCAAATCTCCCTTCTACCCTGGGCCTCCGCATCTCAACTGTAAAACGTAAGCCTTGATCCAGAAAAGCTTCCTGTTTGTTTTGTTTTGTTTTTTTTATTTTGATGTAGAGCCTGTTTCAGTAAACAACGCATAGCGCATTTAGTGTTCCCCACCCTATGTCCAGCAGTGGGGATGAAAGGGGGCTCCAGTTCCAGTCTTCGTCCCTGTGGGGCTTATGCTGATTCATTCATTTCTCCATTCTCTCTTCCACTCATCAGTTCCCTCCACAGTTGTCTGACACGTGCCAGGCTCTGTTCTAGGAGTCGAGGATACAGTGGTGAGCAAAATGTGCAGGTCCCCACCTTCACATGCCGATAGAGTGAGGAAGAAACTCAGAGAACAAACAAATGAAGTGAAATCTCCATGCCCTTCCTCCCCCAACCCCAAGAGTCGCTGCAGGAGCTAATGAGGACGCTATCTCCGCACTCCCCAAGGAGGCCAGATGCTTTAATTGAACTTAACTTTCTCTTAAGTTTAATAGGAAAAAATAGTTTGTTTTTAATTATAAAGAGATAATGAATCCTGAATACGCCTCTTCAAAGAATGCTGCCCTTCCCCACAGATACTGATCTGTTCTGACCCCTGTTTTAGACTCATGTTGGTAAATGGACAACGATTCTGTGCTATCAAGGAGAAACCAAGGCAGTCAGGCAGGGAACTCCCCCATGGCTGACGTCTTGTTGGATATGCTGCCAAAGCCCATCTCTGGGCAGCTTTGGAAGTGGGGGGTGGGGGAATAACCCCCACCCTTCACTTTTGAGCTGGTCTCTTCCTTTCCACTTTGAGCTGGTCTCTTTCTTTCCACTCTGATGCCCTGTCTGTCCCTGGGGAGGTCAGGGAAGGGTGGGGCCATGTGTAGGGAATCTTGAAGTGATGTGGTCAGTTCAACGAAGTGGGTGGTCTGGACTGGCGCAGCTAATGAACATTTTTGTCTTGTTTGGTTTCTCCGTGCTTCTGTTTATTTTTGCCTAATAGAACAGGCTGACTTTTGATGCCGTCCAACAACTGACTTTCTCTCTTTTTCCATCCAGCCTTACTTTGCCCTGGACTGGAAATTATTTCTGTTTTTTGCCCTCTACAGGTTCTAGGGTTTCAGGAACTGCTCAACTGAAAATAATTCTAGCTGAGAGGACTTCTCCAGAATACCAGGGGTGGGTTCCAACATGTGCGAGGGGCGGTAGCCCTAGGGCACAGCCCAGCTGGGCCTGTTGCAGGGCCAAGCATCTGCTAGGAGATTGAAATCACCAGTTACTTAAAGTCGTGCAGAAGAAATAACCCTAGGTGCTTGTAAGTTTTAATTTGGGAATATAGAGATATTTTCATTGACCCAGATGTCATAGAAAATTAGATAAAATCCAAAAGATGTGTAGATAATAAATTTAATTCCAAACTTTAGAGTCTAAGACACAGACTGATTTTCAGGCAAAGAAATGAAAAGGTATCTCCAGGTCTGTCCCTGTGGATACTGATGACTAAGACATCTGACCAACTCGACTGGCACCTCCAGAGAAACTATTTGGGCAAGGCATGGTGCTTGGCAGGGCTCCAGCAATGAACACAACAAAGCTTCAACCCGACACAGAGTACTGTCTTCTTGGAGTGGGGCCTGATGTGGCACAGACATGTCATCAAGGCCATGTGATGTGAGCTGCCACGTCCGGCTGTCATGCTAGTAACAGAAACCCAGGCCCCAATCTCTGGGTTGGGAGGTTGGGAGCTGGGGACAGACATTAGGGAGGGCTACAGAGAGGAAGCAACAGTGAAGCTTAAACCTGAGGAGTAAAACGGTAGACAGCAGTGTTCTAGGTAGAGGAAATATCACGGACAAAGGCCTGGAGATAAGAGAAAAATCAGAACTTCAGGAAACTGAATGAATTCAATGTTTCTGGATTCGAACCTGTGATGTGGGTGGGCAAATGAGGACCCACCCTAGGCTGATGTGTCGTCATAAAGGTTCTTGTAAACTGTGTCAAGGATGACACTGTTGCAGTCTGCAGCAGTGTCTCAGCGTGCAAGTGACAAGATCAAATTTTGCTTGAGCCCAGGAGTTCAAGACCAGCCTGGGCATCATAGCGAGACCCTGTCTTTACAAAAAAAATTTAAAAATTATCCAGGCATGGTGGGGCATACCTGTAGTCCTAGCTACTCAGAAGGCTGAGGTGGGAGAATTGCTTGAGCCTAGGAGGTCAAGCCTGCAGTGAGCCATGATTGCACTACTGCACTCCAGCCTGGGCAACAGAGCAATACTCTATTTCAAAATAAATAAATAAATAAATAAATAAATAAAATTGCATTGAGTAAAAGGATGCTGGCTGCAGTGTGGAATATGTTGGGTATAGTGAAGGCTGGCAAGATGGAAGCTGTTGTATTAATCAAATGAGAGAGAGTGGTGGTGGTGGATCAGGATCATGGCAGTGGGAACGGCAAGAATGGACAGATGGGGGAATCAGTATAATTTGGTGATTGATTAGACAATGGCTGTATTGGAGAGGAAGAAACCCAGGATGACCTCTTGTCATTCATCCCTAGAAAAGAACCGAAGTCCATTGAAGATGGGAGAGAGATGGCAGGTTAGCTTTGGAGATACTCATGAGATCTGCAAGAGTAGATGCCCAAAAAGTTTAGGCCTAAAGTTATTTGAAGCCCAAAAGAGAGGCCAAGCTTGCCTATAGAGTATGTAGGGTAAAGAGAAAAAATACAATAAAACCCCAAGGAAATGACATATTGTATGGAAAGAGAGAGAGGGAGAGAGAGAGAGGAGATCATGAGAAGTAAGTCTCTGAAGAAGCCCAAAAAGAAATGGCCAGAAAAAGGTAGCAAAGAAAGAACCCAGGGAGGCTGTGGTGTCTCATAAATCAAATTTTTAAGAGGCAGTTATGCCCTCATGATCACAGAAAAATAAAACAGGTTAGCTGAAAATTGAAAAGTGTTGGCCGGGCGCGGTGGCTCAAGCCTGTAATCCCAGCACTTTGGGAGGCCGAGACGGGCGGATCACGAGGTCAGGAGATCGAGACCATCCTGGCTAACACCGTGAAACCCCGTCTCTACTAAAAATACAAAAAACTAGCCAGGCGAGGTGGCGGGCGCCTGTAGTCCCAGCTACTCCGGAGGCTGAGGCAGGAGAATGGCGTAAACCCGGGAGGCGGAGCTTGCAGTGAGCTGAGATCCGGCCACTGCACTCCAGCCCGGGCTACAGAGCAAGACTCCGTCTCAAAAAAAAAAAAAAAAAAAAAAAAAAGAAAAGTGTTATCTGTCCGCAAGCATTTAAGCAGTCTTGGTGAGAGTTGGAGGGCTCCAAAGTCAAACAGCAGTATGTTAAAGAGGGAATGGAGCTATGAGAAATGGGTCCAGCAGGAGATGATAACTCTTTAGAAACTTGCTGGTTGTGAGAACAAAAAGGTCTTTAGGACTGTAGGAGATCTCTTTCTTCATAAGGATGGGAGATGTTTAAGTATGCTTAATTGTTGGAAGGAATAAGCAAAGAGAGAGAAAAAGTGAGAGATGATACAATCTAGAAGAAAGCTGGGCACGGTGGCTCACGCCTGTAATCCCAGCACTTTGGGAGGCCCAGACAGGTGGATCATCTGAGGATGGGAGTTCAAGACTAGCCTGGGCAACATGATGAAGCTTCGACTCTACTACAAATACAAAAATCAGCTGGGTGTGGTGGTGCATTCCCATAATCCCAGCTACTTGGGAGGCTGAGGCAGGAGAATCGCTTGAACCCAGGAAGTGGACTTAGCAGTGAGCTGAGATCACGCCATTGCACTCCAGCCTGGGTAACAGAGTGAGATTCTCTCTCTCTCTCTCTCTCTCCATACAATATGTCATTTCCTTGGAGTTTTATTGTATTTTTTCTCTTTACCCTACATACTCTGTAGGCATATCTATATCTATATCTATATGGAGAGAGAGAAAGAGAGTTCTTATGATTCCTGGTGAATGGCAATAATCCCCATATATATGAAGGAATAAATCCACCCAGCCATGGTGCTCAGGAGGCAGGAATGGGAAGACTGGAGCAGAGGGAAATTGAGAGGCCCTACCTCCAACACCAGGGTACAGGATTTCTGCTGAGAGGGGAGAGAAGGAGGAAGATGAGGGAGGTAGGTAGGGGTAGGAGACCTACTTCCAACATGGGGACAGGCTTCTCGCAAAGAGGGCAGAGAAGGAGAAGGGTAAAGGAGGGAGGTGGCAGTAGGAAAAACATTGGGGAGTTTTGGGATAATCACTCAGAGGATTGATTGTCCTGGGGAGAAATCTCGCAGGAGTGGTCATCAGTGCAGAAGACTCATCAGCACCTAAAGAACTTGTGTTTGTGGTGCCTCCAGTTTGCAAACTTTGCAAAGTTTGTGTGATGTTTCTCTAGAGGTCCTTGCCAATTCAGAGTGAAAATAGAGGTGGGGGATGAAGAGACTGCTTCAGGAATAAGAATTTGCCTGGGTGAGGCATAAACAAGCAAAAGAGAAGTGTCATAGAGGAGACTCGGGTGTATGAGAATGGTTGAAACAGAAGACCATGGAGAAGAGATGGAGAAACAAAGGGAGAAGGCACTGCTCAGAAGGAAAATAGTATTGGCATCTGTATTAGTTCGTTTTCACACTGCTGTAAAGAAATACCCAAGACTGGGTAATTTATAAAGGAAAGAGGTGATAGGGTTTGGGTGTGTTTCTACCCAAATCTCGTCTTGAACTGTAGTTCCCATAATCCCCACATGTCATGGGAGGGACTCAATGGGAGGTAATTGAATCATGGGGGCAGTTACCTCCATGCTGTTCTTGTGATAGTGAGTGAGTTCTCATGAGATCTGATGGTTGTATAACCATCTTTACTCTCTTCACTCTGCACTTCTCCTTGCTGCAACCATGCGAAGAACGACATGTTTGCTTCCCCTTCTGCCATTATTGTAAGTCTCCTGAGGCCTCCCAAGCCCTGCAGAACTGTGAGTCAATTAAACCTTTTTTCTTAATACATTTTCCAGTCTCGGGTATGTCCTTATGGCAGCATGAGAACAGACTAATACAAGAGGCCTAATCGACTCACAGTTCCATATGGCTGGGGAGGCCTCAGGAAACTTACAATCATGGCAGAAGGTAAAGGGGGGAGCAAGGCACCTTCTTCACAAGGCAGCAAGAGAGACAGCAAGTGAGTGAAGAGGGAAGAGCCCCTTATAAAACCATCAGATCTGGTGAGAGCTCCCTCACTATCATGAGAACAGCATGGGAGAAACCTCCCACATGATCCAATTACCTCCCTCCAGGTCCCTCCCTTGACACCTTGGGATGACAGGTCAAAATTTGGGTGAGACTACAAACCATATCAGCATCTGAGACCCAGAAGTCTCAAAAAAATAGAAGTAAATGTACAAAAATCAGTAAATCTTTAAGGGAGCTAGGATAAGACATTGGATCTGAGAATGAGATGGTTCTAGTAATTAAGACTTGAGAGAGTTGTAGTTTTGGGGAGAAGGTATGGTGCACCTAGGGACGCAGGCGGTCCAGCACCTGGTTGGCTGGCTAAAGTAGGGTGAGGTCACTGAGATGGGCAAGTGGATCAGCCATCTGTAACGCAACAGTGATGGGCTACAGATCGTCCTTGTTAAAGCTGAGTTCACCCTTCATAATGACAATATTTGGTGATAAAGGAGGATGTTGACCCAGTTCTCATGATTCCTGGTGAATGACAAAAGTGCCCAGGAAATTGGTAAATGCTGGGGATCACAAGAAGTAGAGGGTAGCAGAGCCAGATGGTGCTAATCTAAAAGGTGCGGAGGCAGAAGTAGAAATACTTCTCAAAAGCCTTGGGATACAAAGAAGATACAAACTCCTGATCCTGACATGCCACCCTTGAGGGCTGCAGGGAAAGTTTCTTCCTAAAGTGTATCACCAAGACCACAGCATTCACTGTGACAGAACAGGGACATTGAAGATATAAGGTGTATTTAAGGAGGTTTGTTTAGCAAGAAACGTGGCTTCCATAGATCAATTTAGAAGGGAGAGGAGCACAAGGTATGTGCTCAGAGAAAAGCCAGCTCTGTATAACATAGGAATAGAAGATGACTAGAGGTCAAAGACAGCAGGAAGGGGAGGACAGTGAAGTCAGCCTGTATTGGAGAGATACTGGTGAGTGGAGGAAGAGCACCCTTGCCCTCAAGGGCCAGCCAGCAGGCGGCAGGATTCATTGATCCATTGGATTCTACCAAGTGTTGGAAACACTTATTGAATCCATCCCTATTGTCTTCAGAGGCATCTAACCTGATATGCCCCACTCCTGTGGGGGCCCTCAGGACCAGCCAGGTGTCCATACCTATGGTGGGCCTGGTGCTGGTCTCAGAATTTCAAAACTCCCACTACTGCTTCTTCTGTGAAGCTCCTACTTCATTAGTGTCAATCTTAGTCTCTCCTGGAAAATTCATTCCACCTCACATAATGAATAAATGATTCTTTTCTTAAATTAGGATTCAACGGAGTAATTGTAAAATTGGTATTTTGCTCAAAAATCCTTTCTTGGAGCTTACAAAAATGACATTAGAGAGAAACTTTCTCAGCGGTGATTTTTATAAAATGTAGCATATTAAACTGTATTTAAATACATTGAACATATATAAATTATCACAAGCAAAAAAAAAAAAAAAGACAATTATTATGTTTCCAAAAGATTTCAGTGGCTTTCACATGAGCAAGACCTAATGACTCTGTCTATTAAAACGACTAATGTTTAGAAAACTGTTTTGTGTACCTTAGGACAGGACATCTCAGCTCTCAGGAAACAGACCAGCCTGCAGGACACACATTCCATGTCCTGGGTGTTGAGAATTGAAAAACAAACAGACAAACACACAAACAAAACACAGTTTTAAAATTATAACAGCTTTTCTAAAATTTACATAATTTTCAAGGGCATAGACCCTAATTTATTGAATCTTTTTGCTCCTAAACTAGTATCCAGTGCATAATAGTCCTGCCAATGTACTTGATAAACTGAACTAAACTCAATTCTCAAGTAGCCAAATTGGAATTCAGTGCAAAAAAGTCATTAGAGTAACTCTTGGGAAAAGGGTGACTTAAGACCAGTATGGATACATAAAATCTGCTTATGGCTATGGTTAAGAATGAAAGGCTTTTTCACTTTCCTCCATATCCACCATGGGGACATCCTGGAGTACCTTGAGAGGGGCTTATCTTGAGATAGATAGCATTTTCCACACTCTCCCTCTGCTCTCTCCCTCTGACCCTCTTGTTCATGCATTGGGCTCATGCCATGCTGCTGCATGCAAAGTACACTGATAATGGATGAATGGATTGATGGACAGACGGATGGATGGATGGATGGATGGATGGATGGATGGATGGATGGATGAGTAAATGGATGGATGAATGAGTGGATGGATGGGTGGATGGGTAGATGGATGGATGGATGAATGGATAGATGGATGGGTGGATAGATGGATGGGTGGATGGATGGGTGGATGGATGAATGAGTAAATGGATGGATCAATGAGTGGATGGATGGGTGGATGGGTAGATGGATGGATGGACAGTTGGATGGATGGGGGGATGGATGAATGGGTGCATGGATGGGTGGATGGGTGGATGGATGGATGGACAGTTGGATGGGTGGATGAATGGATAGATGGCTTGGTGGATAAATTGGTGGATGGATGAAAGGATGAACTGGTGGATGGGTGCACGGATGGATGGAAGGATGGATGTGTAGTAAATGAAAGGAAAGAAGAAATTCACCCCTGAAATACTCTCACTCCTAGGTTCAACATCAGTCTGTAATAACCAAGAGAACATGCTGATAGGTCCCTGAGAGGCGGTACCCCAATGTGAAGCCACCACCACCAATTCCCTACTGGTCCCAGGTTAGAAAGACATGGACTTGTCAGTACAACAGATCCAGGATGAGAAGGAGGAAGTGCCTTCCCCTTCTGCCTCCACAGTATGGATGCAGAGAACACAGATTTGTTTGGCAAATCTTAGAGTCTAGAACTGAAACCCACGTGGTGAAGCCTTCCAGTGGTACCAATCTTCCTATTGCTCCCTCCTTGCCAGAGGTGATAAGTATTGAATTTAAGGCCCACCAATAGGTCTTCTGGCAGGCTGAATGAGGAATAAAGTCTGAGAACCCATGACTCTTCTTGGTAGTCCTGGTTAAAAGCCCACACTCCTCAGATGACCCAGACACAGTGGATAATAAGTCAAGTTGGAAAGGTTGAGGAGGATGAGATTCCAGAATCCATGTCTCTTCCTCCCACCCTGTGTGTTCACCTCCCATTCTTCCTCCTGTTTTTCTCTCTCCCCTAAGTCTCATTATTTTTTTTTTTTTTTGAGACAGGGTCTCACTGTGTTGTCCAGACTGGAGTGCAGTGGCATGATCTTGACTCACTGCAACCTTTGCCCCCAGGTTCAAGTGATTTTCCCACCTCAGCCTCCCCGGGTAGCTGGCAGTACAACAGGTGCATGCCACCATACCCGGCTAATTTTTGTATTTTTTTTATAGAGATGGGGTTTCACTATGTTGGTCAGACTGGTCTCGAATTCCTGACCTCAAGTGATCCACCCACCTCGGCCTCCAAATTGTTGGGATTACTGGCGTGAGCTACCATACCTGGCCCCCGCTAAACCTCTCACTCAAAAGGGGAAGTGCCTTGGTCTGACCCTGTTGGAACCTCTGATCTCTCTCCCTTCCCCTGCCTTCCTTAACACCTCCTCCACCTCCTCCGTCAGCCAGAACTTGTGCAAATGACACTTGGAGTTCCACCTTCCTTGGCACGTCGGATGAGGAAATGACTGGAAACCTGACAGTCTATCACTACCAGGGAGTGACAATTTAAAAAAAAAAACGATTCAAGTTATGAGTGTAAGTTTAAAAATGTAACTAAAAGCCTTCATCAAAGTTTAAAGAGCTTCTTGCGCTTTTAGCATTTGCTTATTCTGATTTATTGACAATGACACACCTAGGAACAGTCATCTCTGCTGAGGCAGTGAAGTAATGGACTGTAGGGGGAGAGAGAAAAAAAGAGAGAGGGGGAAAAAGGGAAAAAAAAAGGGAAGGTGCAGCTCACAGAAGAGAGGCCGCTGATTACAGCCCACTAATTTGTTATGCACTCCGGCAAATCAGCGGTGATTCATATGACAAATAAGGAGAAAAAATTAACAGCTGTCATGTTGTGATGTGTTAATTTCCTGACAGTCTCTGCACTGAAGCCAATTACTGATTTAAGGGCAGGGAGAGAGAGCCCTGTTCAAGCTTCTAATTAGGCTTCTTCAAGACTAAAAGGATAAAAGCAAAAATAAGAGCAAGAGAATGAGGCAGGTAGCTGGGCTCCAGGAAGCTCACATGCTTTTAAAGCCCCAGTTAAATAGCTTTAAGCTTAAGTGTGTTTAAGATAAGAATTTAGAAACATTTATTCACTTTTATCCCTGACCTGGTGGTTTAGGCTTTTGTGGACTAATTGGGAGCTGAGCAGGGCCCAGGGCTCTTGTTGCCCTCTTTCTGCACGAGTCCAGCCTCTCAGATGTAATCTACTAATAATACCTTTGTTTAGCCGTGTCAACAACCATTCATCACCGTGGTAGACAAAGGGCGGTGGGCCCTCCACCAGCTTCCTACTCAAGGATCCTGCTGAATGCTGGACCTCCATTGTACTAACTTGTCCTGTGGCACTGGCCCCAAAAGAAGGCTGGCGGTGAGAGGAAGTTATTGGGGTCTGGCTGCTCAGACATCTAGGAAGCCTCCACATAGACTCAAAGGAAAGGAGAACTCATACGCTGTTGGTTTGACTTTGGTTTCTTCCAACATACTGTCATGCCTGATCCCAGTTACCTTATTTGTCATGTCCACTGATCCAGCTATCCAGAGTAGGAATGGATCTTTTCTAGGGACCTGAAAGGTCTTTCATGGGAAGAGTTAAGGGGTGCTGGCTGCTGAGAGAATCATTCTTGCCCATTCTAGACACACTGGGGATTCAACAAAGTTATCCATAGTAGGAGCTCCTCTCTAGCCATCATCACCAGTCAGAAAAATGGGACTTCAAGAGATCATGTGCCTCTGAGTATGACCAGCTACACAGATAGTGGTTCTTGTTTTGATCTGTTTTCCAAGAGAGGCAGTTCCCTTCCCATCTGTGCCCTTAATTCTTTCCTAGGGCTTTTTAAAAGGCTATTTGTAAATTTACTGGTTACTACTCAAAAGCAGTAGTCATGGATTGGTGCTGTGTTCACAGGAGCACAGGAGCCCTTCCTCAGAGGATTCCTGGGAAGGGCTTCTTCCTCAGATGGAAAGAAGCCTTATTTCCCAATGCTCATGGGTTTTTCCTTGTAGGTGGGGGAAATCCATCAGGATTCTTTGATTGCCTGTGACAACAGAGAGACAGAGAGAGAGAGAGAAGTAGGAGAAGAAGAAAGAGAAGAAGAAGAGGAGGAAGGAGAAGAAGGTGAGGAGGAAGAAGAAGAAGGAGGAGGAGGAAGAAGAGATGAAGGAGGAGGAGGGAGGTGGAGGGAGGAGGAGGACAAGGAGGGAGATAAAACCAAGGCTAAGTGGCCACAGTGAAGAGAGAATTTCTTGGCTCACGAACTAAAGAATCCAAGAAGATCTTGCTTGGGGGTCAGAACTTCAGGTAGGAATCCTGAGGCTTGAAATCACTGCCTTAGCCTCTTATCTCAACCTCCTTGGTGTGGGTCACATTTTCAGATGGGCTTTCCACCAGCTAATGACCAACCAGAAACACACTCCACAGGTCCATGTCTGCTCGGAAAGAGAGAACAAGGTCTTTCTCTGTTAGTCACCCCATTAGAAGCCCTGAGTTGACACTCTGGTTGACAGGATGAGATTCATTAGGGAATCAACTACTGACTAAGTTAGACCTTGATATCATTGGAATGTTTTGCACCCTTCTTATCTCAGGCTGAAATGAGATCCCCAGTGTTGGAGGTAGGGCCTGGTGGGAGATGTTTCGGTCCCATGGATCCCTCATCAATGGCTTGGTGCCCTCCCCATGGTAATGAGTGAGTCCTCACTCCTATTAGTTCACATGGGAGCTGGTTGTTTAAAAGAGCCTAGCATGTCTCTTGCTCCCTCTTGCCATGTGACCTGCCTGCCCCCCTCCCCCTTCTGCAATGAGTAAAATCTTCTAGAGGCCTCTCCAGAAGAAATTCATGGTGCCATGCTTGTACAGCCTGTGGAACCATGAGCCAAATAAACCTCTTTTCTTTGTAAACTACCCAGCCTCAGATATTCCTTTATAGCAATGCAGAACAGACTAATACAGACTTGAATCCTAGGTCCACCATGGAGCTAAGAGAAGAGCACACTCAGACAGGAGCATGAGGAAAAGATGAATTTCCAAAAAAAATCTGGGGATGATCCATAAAGAAGAAGGAAACCATAAATGTGCCTCAGAGTGAATCAGTGGACACAAAAGAGAGCCTTGCAGAGAGCTTCTAGGTCAATTCTTATGTTTCTGGATTCCCTTCAGCTTCCTAATATTTAAATATATTTAAGGTGATGTTAGCTAATTTTTCAGAAATTTATAGGCTGGGGAGGAGGGAAGAGCAAGGGGTAGGGGCAGAAGCCCATTGACAGTCACATTTGCAGCCAGCTCCTATTTTTGTAACAGTGACCCTAGAATTCAGATGCAGAGCAGGGCTCATTTATTGCAGGGCTTTCTTTCAATAGAGATTTATCACATGTCTGGGAGTCAAACAGGCCCCTAACCTGGAGGCATTTGCACGGCCCCTGGTGATGCAGCCCTGCTCTGGGACCTGTGCAGCCCCAGCTGAGGTCACGCCAACCCTCTGCCCCAGAGAATTGCTGCCTCTTGCTGCCCGAGTGTCTGGGTCCAGGGTAAGCACATCATTACTACAATTAAAGAATCACTCATGCGTTGACCGGTAAGGGGAAAATAGGTCCCTAGAGCCCCAGCCTCCTCTGGATGGCTTCCTCCTTTTAGGCAGGTGGTCTGATTAAAAGGCTTCAATAGTTTATTTCATTAGGAGTCACTGTTGGTATTGTCTGAGACAACAAGAATCCTTCGACATTGATTTTGTTGGTGACTGCAACCCTAAACTGGAAGGGATGGCTAAAAGGTAATTCACTCTGTAAGCTTTGCTCAATACTGACCCATTATCAATTGAGTTGAAATATGTCAGCACGGTGAGATACGGAGCATATTATCTTTTTTAGGAAGGTTCACTGAGTGAATAACACACATGCATTTACCTATCTAAGTGCTGTCCAACAGACTTATGATCCATTGATTTATATAGCACCCTTCATCTGCATCAAGATGCTCTCCAAGAGAATGCCATGGCTGAGGAGAATTCTGTGCTGGCCTTGGGGAGAAGAGGCCACCTCCAGGGTGGGCAGTTTCCACTTTGTCAACCCTTCTGAGCTTGAAGAAACACTTCCCCTGTCAGGGAAACCATGCTGGCCAACTGGGGTTCCTTCTATGGGGTGGAGATGATGGACTGAGCTGAGTTCCGTCAGAGTGGTGGAAGAAGCAGCCAACCAGCTTTGGTCTGGGAAGGCATCAAGATAATTCTGACCTAAAGAGGAAGACAAGTTTGGTCGGGTGCAGTGGCTCACACCTGTAATCCCAGCAATTTGGGAGGCCGAAGAAGGTGGATCACTTGAGGCCAGGAGCTGGAAACCAGCCTGGCCAACACGGCGAAACCCCATCTCTACCAAAAATAAAAAAAATTAGCTGGGCGTGGTGGTGTATGCCTGCAATCCCAGCTACTTGGGAAGCTGAGGCACGAGGATTGTTTGAACCCAGGAAGTGGAGGTTGCGGTGAGCTGAGATCACGCCACTGCACTCTGGCCTATGTGACAGAGTGAGACCAAAAAAAAAAAAAAAGAAGGAGAAGGAGAAGAAAGGGTAGACAGATATGGAATTGAAACAAAAAAGGCAGATGAGAATCCCAGGAGGAAGGCAAAGATGCTTGACAAAAACACAGAGGGAATTCTGGTTTTGATGAAAGCAAGAGTGTTTTTGCAGGCTGAAAATCTAGGCCTGGGATGGGTAATAAAGATAAAGAGAACAACATGAGAAATTCCAGGGTATGAGATCTGAGGCCCTAAAAATCCAGAAAATGGACTGAGGCCTCCATTCCACTGCTTGCCATGTTGCACACCTGTTTGGTTTCCCGAACTCTTCCAGTGTCTTTGAGAAGGACTTGGAGAGACGCTGCCTCTGTTTCCATGGCCCTGCCTCTTCTCTCCTTCTGTCTCTAGCTCTTGCTCTCTCCACAGGTTCCCCTGTCTGCCTTAATCTTTCTTCCCTTCTCCTCCCTTTCTCACTGTTTCAGGTCCCTTTTACCATAACCCATTCTGACTATTTTAATCTCTGATGGGTTTTAATTACTACTCAAGGATTGTAGGATATTTGTGGGAGTGAGAGAGGTCCTCAAAGGAAACAAAACCCAAACAGACTGCACGAGCAGTATGATCCGATGGGCCAGACAAAAGTCAAGTTTAGAGTCTGCTCACTCCGAAGGTTGACCAGGTCCCTCCTGCCCTTCTGCCTCCTCTTTTCCATGCACAACCATCCTTGCACTGATGTCTATTGGCCAATGAAGAAGATGCTTCCATCGCGGTGGTCTTGGTGACAGTTGTGGGACCTTGACATAGTCCATGCATGAAAACGCTTTTCTTCTTGGCTGCTTCTTTTCCATCCAACAAAAGGTATTTTTCTTTCATCTTCCTCCTCCATAGGTACCTGTAGATATTTTTCAGTGCTGTGATTTAGCACCAGAGTTAGGGGGCTGTTGCATTTAAAAGGCATCATTTTCTGATGAGCATGTGGCCTTATCAGCTCCTCTCTCCCTGCGTGGCTGAGTGTTATCAGTGCACGCTGGGAAGCACTTGTGTTAGGGAAGCGAGCCTCAGCTGAGAGGTGCTGTGTTACTACAAAGCTTTCAGGTGATGGAGTGGCTGGTGCAGAGAGACACATCAAGATAGCAGGAATCCGGAGAATGTTCTCTGTAAGATTAAGCAGCAAGAACAGGTCAAACCAGAGACCCACTGTCTAAATGTGTAGGGAGAGGAGAAATAGTAAGGTCTGTGGTCCTTAGAAATAAAAGAGTCAGAGTTCTCTCATTGACATGGAAGTGCCTGGAAAGGATTCTGCATTTTACAGGTGTGCAAACTGAGCTTTCATGACTTTCTGCCAGGTACCAAGCCTGTCTGGGCTCTTGACTGGAGAACCTGCCAGACTTGCAGGTGACCTGAAGGAACTGTACACCCAACAAAGGATTAACATCTAGAATCCACAAGGAGCTCAAACAAATCGGCAAGAGGAAAACGAATAATCCCATTATGAAGTGGGTGAACGACATGAGTAGACATTTCTCAAAAGATGACATACAAATGGCAACAAAGATGAAAACATGTTCAACATTGCTAGTCATCAGGGAAATGCAAGTTAGAACCATAATGAGATACCACTTTACCCTGGTCAGAATGGCCATGTTTTAAAAGGAGAAGAAAAAAAAAAAAAAAAAAAAAAGACGTGGGGGTGGATGTGGTGAAAAGGAATCGCTCAGACACTGCTGATGGGAATGTAAATTAGTACAACTTCTATGGAAACACAGTATGGAGATTTCTCAAAGAACTAAAAGTAGAGTTACCATTTGATCCAGCCATCCCATGCTGGGCGTCTACCGAAAGGAAAAGCAATCATTATATAAATAAGACACCATCAGGTGTATGTCGATTGCAGCACAATTCACGATGGCAAAGATATGGGCCCAACCTAACTGTTCCTCAGTGGATGGGTGGATAAGGAAAACGTGGATCTGTACCGTGAATTACTACTCAGGTATCTAGTCCTCTTCCAAAGAAGTGCCATGGCGGGAGGGAGGGTAACACTGAGAGAGTGGAAGGATCTGACAGGGGTGCACAGGCTCGTTACTCTCCAAGTCCCCATGGGCTCAGAGAAAAACAGGTCAAATCCCAGCACTGTAAGAAACTCCCCTCCCCCAAGTTCCACTGGAACCCATTTCAAATTCTGAGTCTGGCAAATCTCAACTGCCAGAAAGAGTTTATGAAGGAAAGGCAGGGCAGGAGACAGAGCATTTGGTGAGGTTGCAATTGATTTAGGCTGTGTACACAACAAAAGCATCTGATTCCAAGCTCTCGTGAGGGAGTTTCTGACCTGGATCACAGAGACTTGTGTTGATCCAGACATGAGCCCCAGCTAATCCTAGCAGATCATAAAATGGTAGGTAAAATGCCGGTGATGTGAGAAATAGGCACTTCCTGGGGGAAGTGGGTCGGGGCATAGATTTCATCCCATTCTTAAAAGAGATGGTGACCCCAAAGAGCTGAAGATGTGTCTTCTCACTGCTTCTGAACTGGGCTCTAAAGTCAGACAGACCTGGCTCCAACCTCTGCTCTTGCATGTGAAACCTATACAACCAGAGGCACTTATTTGTCCTCCATGAGCCACAGTTTCATAAAAACTATAAAGAGAGGTAACAGTACTGCTACCTCAAGAAACTGCTGTTAGGATCAAAGAAGGCATTGCACGTGAAATGATTCCCCCAGTGCCTGGTGCACGGTAACCTCCAGTTGGCACATGTCTGTGGCAACAGTGCTGGTGGAAGTGGTGGAAGCTGCAGGGCTCTAGCCCTAAGCCTGATCATAACTCAAAAGCCCCTTCTTTCAGGATTGTTGCCTCATCTGTAAAATAGGTACAGTAGTCCCAACCTGCTGCCTCATAGGGATGCTATGATGATGATGAGAAACAGTGGGTAAGGCTAGAACAATGATACATGTAGCCTTTCCCCACCGCACAGTTTATTGGGGTGGTTCCCCCGACCCCATTACCAAGCATGGGGGCTGGGTCAGCCTATGCCAGAGGAGGACTGGTGAGCTGGCAGAGGATCTGTAACCCTGATCACCAGGTGGTTTCCCAGAGCCCATAGCTCCAGATCTTCACCTTTTATACAAGCTCAAGGGTAGCTGGGGGCGGGGAGAATTGCCTTTTAATTTAATAGGGAAAATAATTCACGTGCTTATAATGAAATGCGACAAGCAGAACATAACAAGTAAATACAATACAAACTACGTTGCAAGCCTCTAAGGTAACAGAAAATAACTAGTTTTAGTTGCTTTTTTATCTATTATGAGGAATGTCAAGCATTTGACAACAGAGTATTTAATAAAAAATACTATAATTTGTGTTTAAGCGATAGCAATAGATATTACATTTATTTTATTTCTATCCAAGGAGACAGGTTTGGGATTTCTTAAAGGAATTAGGAAATACAAAGTGAGAGGTTTAATGGGCCTGAGATGCACAGGCCGTGGGCTAGGGCTCCCTGGGGCTTGCATGTGGGGACACAGCCAGCTGGAGGGCTGTGTGACCAGCACGTGCATCCTCAGTGGAGAGCTAAGGGAGAGATGTGACCACATATGCCAGGGAAAATACTGAGGGACCAACTGGGGGCTGTATTGGGTATCTTCACATGTGGTCCCTAGGGGCCCCCAGAAGGTCTCAGTACTGCTGGGGAGAGGGACCATGACACATTTAGAGAGCAAATAAAACTCTAGGCAAATCTCATTAGCAAACCCCAGAAAAGATACAGTGTTGTTCTAGCTTTATGGGTGGTAGTAAAAAATCCACAATGCACATGCCCATCAAAAAGGGATCAGGGGCCGGGCGTGGTGGCTCACGTCTGTAATCTTTGGGAATTTTGGGAGGCTGAGGCAGGTGGATCATAAGGTGAGGAGTTCAAGACCAGCCTGGCTAATATGATGAAACTCCATCTCTACTAAAAATACAAAAATCAACTGGGCATGGTGGTGCGCGCCTGTAGTCCCAGATACTCAGGAGGCTGAGGCAGAAGAATTGCTTGAACCTAGGAGGCGGAGGTTGCAGTGAGCCGAGATCATGCCACTGCACTCCAGTCTGGGCAACAGAGTGAGACTCTGTCTAAAAATAAATAATTAATTAATTATAAAGGAGATCAGGTAAACAAAATTGTATATCCCTCAGAGGATGGGATTTGGTAAATCCTGCACCTGGATTTACAGGTGCAGGTGGGAGTCGACCTCTGTATTAGTTCATTTTCATGCTGCTAATAAAGACATACCCAAGACTGGGTAATTTGTTAAGGAAAGAGGTTTAATGAACTCACAGTTCCACATGGCTGAGGAGGCCTCACAATCATGGTGGAAGGTGAAGGAGGAGCAAAGGCACATCTTACATGGTGGAAGGCAGGAGAGTGTGTGCAGGGGAACTCCCCTTTATAAAACCATCAGATCTCGTGAGACTTACTAGCAAGAGAATAGCACAGGAAAAACCCACCCCCATGATTCAGTTGTCTCCCACCAGGTCTCACCCATGACATGTAGGGATTATGGGAACTACAATTCAATATGAGATTTGGAGGTGGGGACACAGCCAAACCACATCAACCTAAAAAATGCAATGGTGATGGAAAAAAGCAGAAGTGATTTATGTTGATCTAAACACATGCATGTAACCAAACAACATATGTAATTTACAAACGTGTGTGTGTGTGTGTGTGTGTGTGTAAACATAGATTAGAAGGATTTGGAGGAAAAATCACAATAATGCTTCCTTCTGGAAGAAGAGAACGGAAGGGGATCAGGAAGAGATGTGTAGAGGCCTTAAGAGTATAATGAAGCCAGCTTCCTGGATGGGACTCAGAATTCCTTGATTTTCTTTTTAAACATCTGCAAGAAATACAGGAAATTTTGATTTTTGGTTAATTTTGAATGTTGGGCATTTAGATATTTCCCTTCTCTCTGTGTTTTTGGTACTTTTTCCCCAAAAGAGCAAGCAAGGTGAACATTCAGAGAGCAATATGATCAGGGTGACTTCTTGGGGCCAGGAAAGGGTCTGGGAATGGGGTCAGTGACATAGAAGGTTAGGCACCCTGTCTCACCTTAATTTCATTACTACAGACAAGAAGGTTGGATTTAGATGTCTCCAGGGTGCATCTAGCTCTGGTGTGCTCACCTGCATCAACCAGCTGAAAAATCCTTTTGGAGCTTAGGAAGGAGAAGTCAGGCAGAGGAGCTGCTGAAATGATCAGAGCTTGACTCGAAGCCAAGAAAGGCTTGGACAGAGACAGAGAAAGCGTATGGGCAGGACGGTGATGCATGGGTGCCCCAGGAGGAGGGGGCAGCAGTAAGACTGGGTTATGGGAGGGTTAGAGGAGGGCCACCGGGTCATTGAGCAGAGTGAGGATTTGGAGGGTCAGTGTCTCAATGTGTGTACTGGCCAAAACGTGTCTCTAGAGCCTGTGAGAGCTCAGACCCCTTTGAGTGGAGCCAGTATCATGCACCCAGTATCACCACAGTGAAATGTCAGCCCAATGGCCAGATTCCAAGTTTTCAAGAGAAGCCCAAATCCCTTCCTTCTATGAAAGCTTTTAATTTTTAGATGTTAGCTCAACTTATTTTTGTAACCCTTTTGGAGCACAGCACACAGATCTGGGGGCTGCATAGAGCCTCTAGAGATGCTCATGGGTTCTTGGACTCTGAGAACTTTCCATCTGTAGATTTGATAGGAAGAAAGCCCCTAGGTGGTCCCACCCTTCCTGCAACTAAATCTTATGGTGGCTGAGCCACTTCCCACGCATGTGAACTCAGCCAAGTCTTTCAAACTCTCAGAGCCTCAGTTTCCTTAGGGAGTCAAATGGGAATCGTTGGACCTAACTCATGGACTGCTGGGAAGATTAAACAATATCCCATACACATGGGAACATGTTCAGAACATTGTGAAGTGCTGTTCACACACAGAGCATTAATGCCACCATTCGTGTTGGGTGTTGTGAGTTTTTATAAGCAAAGGATCTGCGTCAAATCCATTCAGTATCCTTGTGTCTTAACAACAAATGGTCAAATGTGCCTAACAATTTCTCTTGCGTGGCTCCATGCAGACGATGCTAGCATTTGGGCTCTTTTAAGAAGTTGTTTCTGGTGTGGTCAGACATGACCCTTAATTAAGCGGGAGTTTCCTGGGATTTCCTGCTGGATCTGGTGCCCAATCACCATCAGGTAGCGGCACTGAGAAAGGAGCTCCCTTATCTTGCTCCAAGTCTCATCTCCAGGAGCCCCACTTGGTACTGCTGCACCTGCAGCTGTTCTCAGCTGGCTGGGACCGCACCACAGAAGAGAGATCAACACTGACCTCCCACCTCCCAAGAAGACCACAATGGCGAGAGGCCTGCAAAGGCTGCCACCGGAGAGGCACCCTGGAGGATGTTTGAGGAGAACATGCTCCCTGTCCTCGGGTGAACAGAGGGCATTGTGTGTGAGGGAGACGTAGTTCTGGTATTCCATAGGATCCCAAGTGGGAGGAGTAGGACGCTTGAGTTGCGCAAATCAGAGTTGCATGTATAAAGTGGGCAGTTTTGCAAATGGAGAGCTGCCTCTCACTGGAGGAGTTCCAGGCAAGGCGAGTGGCCCCGGAAGAGGTATCAGTTACCATCTGAAGTGTAATCTGGCCACACACGCTGGGGAAAGGCTCCTTCTAGCGTAGGCTTCCAAGATACTCCGGCAACCAAGCATCACAAGCATCCCTGTGGAGCACAGACTGGGGCCTCTTCTGCAACCCAAGCTGGCTGATCCTCAGAGCAGGACAGACCCCGCCATATCCATGGCCGATCCCATAGCCCACCCCCCACCCCAGGGTCTGTCCAGGTAGCCTGTGGCATAGCCAGAGCAATTAATAACTTTGGCACCTGGATGAGAGGCCCTGGCAGGTTTCTCCCATTCTCCATTTCCCTTCCCAGTCCCTGTGAATAAATTAATCCCCTAATACATAATTAACTTGGAGTTGAAAGGTGAAGTCAAACTTAACCAATTTACTGTTCTGGAGCTGGTTTAGTTCGGATCATGTGATTTTAATTCTTTCCGTATGACCAGGTGATGGTGAAGGAGGCAGGGGGAGAGGAGAATGCACAGATTAATTTCATTCCTTAACCTCCCTAATGTGCCTGCTTGCTTGCATCGTGTTGCAGACAGCAGATCATCACATGATTTATGGGACTGACCGCTGCCTGCATCTCTCAGGCTAATGACACACACACTAGAGTCATTGATTTGTATGAGTAGCCCCCACTCTTCATTTATCACAATTTAATGTAAGAGTTTGCAATGCAGAAAAAAAAATTCACATGGGAAACATGGACCCATAGGCCCCGCCGCTAACCAGTTATGAATCATTTGCTGCCTTTTAATATATAGACTCTTCTATTCTGGAAAATGCCCCGTAAGGTCATATTCTTCTCCTGAACATCCCGACAATTAAAGTCCCCAAGAAGCTGTTTGAAGATGCATGGCCCACCAGCACCTTTGTTAGCTCACGCTCTCTTGTAATGCGTGCTATCGATTTGCGTCTGAACTCTCCGGAACCCTTCATAAGCCATAACCCGCAAAAGTTTCCGAGGGCAGCACTGTGCAAGCTGAGTGTGTGATGCCCAGGAGCTCCGGGCACGAGCCAGCCAGGCCGCATGTGGACATGGGGCCTGGCCCCTTCCCCACACAAGCACTGGGGCCAGCCCAAAGGGGCTTGTAGCTCTGAGGGTCAGATCAACTCCCCCACATTAAGGGCATTTACTTTCTGATTATAAAAAGTGACAAAAGCTAAGAAGTTGGAAGATTTCGACAAGGAACTAAAGACATGATGAGCAACAATACTGGGAGAGCCTGTATTTTTCAAACTGGGGAGAAGGCATCCCGAGCTAACACCTTTGGAACACTCAAAGCCTCAGAACAGCCCAGCACATCTTCCTGGAGGGACACTTTTAGTCCATACATTGGGAAGAAAAATATATAAATGTTAATTAAAATATACATAGCCCTGTTATATAATGAAATGGAAAACACATTTTTTCAAGATGAAACCTAAGCCTTCAAAATAATGCGCTTATTCAGGATCCTTGACTATTCCCAGAGCTGGCTTGACTGTGGAGGGGTGATCTGTGCTCTAGGGTATTAAGGGGGGAAGGTTGGGAAGCATAGTTCTTGTAAACCAGGGTCACAAACAAAGAGGCCTAAAGAGCAAAGCAGGCCAGGTGAGGACCCAAGCAGGCACCACCTAGGAGCCCATCTGCTGCGGTGAGCATGGCTCAGCTCTGGTTGGAGAACTATAGGCCCAGTGTGGCCTCGCTTCCTAATTTTCCAGTGATGTATAAAATCCTGATTTTTTTAAATGAAAAAAAAAAACCCTATATTTTTAAACTAAGGTAGTGGAAAGAACACAGTTTAGCCCAAACTGAATGCTGGAATCCGTGAGCAAGTCGCACCCTGTAGTGTGATCCGCTCATCGCATGCATTCTCCCTTCCTCAGGAAGTACCTCTCATGCCACAGTCAGGAGCAGACTTGTTGCAAGCTGTAAAGATCTTTGGAAAGCAGTATTATTACCCCCAGCAGCAATAGAAAGAGCATTTTCTCGGGCAGGGCACGGTGGCTCTCACCTGTAATCCCAGCACTTTGGGAGGCCAAGGCAGGCGGATCACTTGAGGTCAGGAATTCGAGATCAGCCTGGCCAACATGGTGAAACCCTGTCTCTACTAAAAATACAAAAATTAGCCTGGAGTGGTGATGCATGCCTGGAATCCCAGCTGTTCTGGAGGCTGAGGCAGGAGAATCACTTGAACTCGAGAGGCAGAGGTTGCAGTGAGCTGAGATCGTGCCACTGCACTCCAGCCTGGGCCATAGAGTGAGACCCTGTCTCAAAACAAAAACAAAACAAAAAAATAAAAACAAATAAACAAACAAACAAAAAGCATTTTTGTGGATCCCAGAACAGATTGCAGGTCAGGTTCAATCCCGAGGTTAGGAATCCCAACTTAGAAGCTCTGGGTTTGGAGTAAGGAGAAAATAGTTGTCTATTCATCATATTTTAAAAAAATCAGTGGGTATAAAAGTTTGGTTATGCTAGATGAGTAAATTATGGAGATTTGCTGTACAACATAGCGCCTATGGTTAGCAATATTGTTCACTCAAAATTTGTTAAGAGGGTGGATCTCATGTTAAGGATTCTTATCACAGGTCAGGCACAGTAGCTCATGATGTAATCCCAGCACTGTGGGGGCCAGGGTGGGTGAATCATTTGACCCCAGGAGTTTGAGACCAGCTGGGCCACTTGGAGAGACCCCATCCCTACAAAAACTACAAAAAAAAAATTAGCTGGGCATGGGGGCTCATGCCTGTAGTCCCAGCTAATCAGGAGGCTGGAGTGGGAGGATGGCTTGAGTCTAGGAGACAGAGTCTGCAGTGAGTTGAGATCACGCTCTGCACTCTAACCTGGGCAACAGACCGAGACCCTGTCTCAGAACAAACAAACAAGCAAAGAGTTCTTACCATAAAGAAAAAGGCATCATGGCAACTCCAGGAGATGTTAAGTGCACCTATTATCTTGATTTTGGGGATGATATCACAGGTGTTTGCATATTTCAAACTCATCAAATTGTACACATAAAACATGGGCACAGGGAGGGGAACATCACACACTGCGGTCTGTTGGGAGGTTGGGGGAAAAGAGAGGGAGAGCGTTAGGACAAATACCTAATGCATGTGGGGCTTGAAACCTAGATGATGGGTCGATGGGTGCCGCAAACCACCATGGCACATGTATACCTATGTAACAAACCTGCATGTTCTGCACATGTATCCCAGAACTTAAAGTAAACTTTTTTTAAAGCACTTTTTTTGTGTATTCATTATATTTCAATAAAACTGTAAAAATTGCTATCTAATTATAATATAGTTGATACTATTTTTTAAAAATAAAAGATAATTTATAATAACTGCCCCCCAAAAAAAACAAACAAAAAAATCCAAACACTATCACACTAAGGCTATTTATCACTTCTTGAATGAATTATTTTCTTAAAATAATCATTCTGAAGATGTCATCTGGGTTCATTTAGTATTTTCTTTTTTTTTTTTTTTTTTTTTTTGAGACGGAGTCTCGCTCTGTCACCCAGGCTGGAGTGCAGTGGCCGGATCTCAGCTCACTGCAAGCTCCGCCTCCCGGGTTTACGCCATTCTCCTGCCTCAGCCTCCCGAGTAGCTGGGACTACAGGCGCCCGCCACCTCGCCCGGCTATTTTTTTGTATTTTTTTAGTAGAGACGGGGTTTCACCGTGTTAGCCGGGATCGTCTCTCGATCTCCTGACCTCGTGATCCGCCCATCTCGGCCTCCCATTTGGTATTTTCATACCATCATGTTTATTTTGTAGAAATGTCTACCTATAATCCCCCATTGTTTTTCCAGAAGCACCTCACCCTCAGATTTTAGGGAAAGGGGGAAGTAGAAAGAAATTCTGAAATAATGACCTGGTCTCTGCCTGATAAACTCTGGCACTCTAATAGGTGGGATATACGTACAGAAATCCACACCAGGGATTGCAGGGCCTGTGATGCATCCACCTTTGTACCAAGCCCTGTGCTGCCTCTGGGGTGATGGAGCAGGTGATCTGAAACATCTCGAATGAATGGGAGGCTTCACCCCTGACTGGAGCAGTCAGCTGCTGGGTGCTGAATTATGAATCAGAAAGTGAGGGCAGCACAGTCCTGACCAAAGTGATGTCAGGGATGGAGAAGATGCCCTTTCCAGATGTCCAGCGGGGAGGGTTCACTGGTGGGTAGAGGTGGGTCAGAGAAGGAGCCCAGGGGAAAAACAGCAGTGTCGCTGGCTCCAGGCTGTCACTCTGACTGGTGAGCCCACTCTAGTGCCTCATCTGTTACTGGAGACAGTAATGCCTACCCCGTCCTCCCACCCATGTCTGTCTTGAGGCTTTTGGTAGGATTGGTTTGGTTTTTCATTGATTGGTTTATACATTCATCCATTCATTCATTCAATAAATACATATAGATACTTCCTATGGGCCAGGCCCTGTGCCAGCAACCTGGAGGTAGAGGGCGAACAGGATAAGCAGGATTTTTGTCCTTATGCTCTAGAATGGAGGCAGAGTGTGTATTACTAAGAAAACACATCAGATCATTTCAGACGGAGGGAGTGGAACCTTACAGTGGGCGGTCAGGGAAGTTCTCTAAAGAGGTGACATGTGAATTGAGACCTCAATGGCAAGAAGCGTGTGAGGCCCTGCAAGAAGTGCATTTTTAGTAGAGCTAACGAATGTGCAAAGGCCCTAGGGCAGCAATGAGTCTGACACAATTGGGGAACAGCAATCCATCCAATGTGTCCGGAGCTGAGCTTCGCTCATCTGAAGTCACCCTCAGGGCAGAATGGGATGAGGTAGTCGGGGGCAGGGAGCAGAGAGGCAGCCAGGGACACAGCCAACGCTGACCCCTGTTCACAGCATCTGGGCTTCAGGGGGCAGTTGACAGAGACTAGGTGCTGCCCTCTAGAAATCCACAGGCTGAGGGGAGAGGTGCATCCCAGAGTTGTCAGATGGCAAGATGAGGTCTCTGCAGGATATCTGGGGGACAAGAGGCTCTTGAAGGAAGACGATGAATTTGCAGAGAAGCAGAGGATGGGAACTGCATGTCCAAGACATGGCCTGGAAAGTCTAGGGAACCAAGTCAGCTGTTGGTGTGGCCAGACCTGCAGATGGATGCACAGGAGGGGCTGCGGGTAGGAGAGAAGGCCAGGAGGGAGTGGTAACAGATGAGGCAGAGAAACAGAAGAGTGAGCAGAAGGACTCAAGCCCGATCTGCGAGGCTCCCCATCAGGACTGAGCTAGTAGCCACAGTGGCCCATGGTTTCCAGAGTGGCCAGGCAGAGAGCCCCAAGGATCCTTTATCAGACAGAGGATAGCTACCTAGAGACCTCCTGGACCTCGACTTTCCACCCAGAACAGGAAACTTTAACATCCCCAACAATGCAGACAGCTGGGCCAGCACCACGACAAAAGCCAGGTGAGTACTGGCCCACGGCTGACCCTGGCCTATAGATCTGTGTGTTCTGCAAAAGCAGGTAGGATCTCATTGTCAGCAGCTGTCACACTTGCACTACCTCACCACCACCTCCAGGCCAAAAGCCAGTCTCCAGGCACCTGGGTGGGCTCCTTGAGTGTGCCACTGCTTTTTTTTTTTTTTTTTTTTTTCTGAGATGGAGTCTTGCACTGTCCTTCAGGCTGGAGTGCAGTGGTGTGATCTTGGCTCACTGCAACCTCTGCCTCCTGAGTTCAAGCAATTCTCATGCCTCAGTCTCCTGAGTCACTGGGATCTCAGACATGCACCACCACGACCGACTAATTTTCATATTTTTAGTAGAGATGGGATTTCGCTGTTGGTCAGGTTGGTCTCGAACTCCTGACCTCACGTGATCCACCCGCCTCAGCCTCCCAAAGTGCTGGGATTACAGGCATGAACCACCGTGCCCAGCCTAACCACTACCTTTTCCTAAAACTGTTGCTGTATGCCATCGGCTCATTTCGTCCTATTAATTTGTAAGGTAAACACAGTTATCACTATTTCATGCAAGCAAGCAGGCTCAGAAATGCTAACTGGCTTGTTCCAGGTTTCACAGTTAAAAGGTAATGGAGCTGGTGTTACAGGACTCATGTATTTGGGGTGCGCAAGGCAGTTTTAGGGGCTAGAAAGATACTATGATTTATCCTACGTTTTCCTGAAAGGAGAGCTGGAGCCCAGGGTATGTGGAGGTGGCCCCCTTGGGAGATGGCTCTATGGAACAGGGGTAAGGCACTAAAGGAGATAAAATCATTCTACTCAGTATTTATTCAAAGGAAAGAATATTTGTATGTCAAAGGAATACCTGGATCCCCATATTCACTGCGGCACTATTCACAATTGCAAAAATATGAAATTAACCTAAGTGTCCACTCATGAATGAATGGGTAAAGGAATAGTATTCAGCCAGTAACAATAATGAAATCCTGTTCTTTGCTGCAACGTGGATGGAACTGGAGGTCATTCTGTTAAGTGAAATAAGCCAGGTACAGAAAGACAAATATCACATGTTCTCACTCATATATGGGAGCTAAAAAGTTGATCGCATGGCAGTAGAGGGTAGAATGATAGTCACCAGAGGCTGGGAAGGGTGTGGGGGCTGTGGGCAGGGCAATGAAGAGAGGTCAGTAAATGGGTACAAACATACAGTCAGAAGAAATAAGTTCCAGCATTTGATAGCGCAGTAAGGTGACTATAATTAACAAGAATATATTGTGTGTTTCAAAATAGCTAGAAGAAAAGATTAGCAATGTTCCTAACACAAAGAAATGATAAAGATGCAAGGTGATGGCTGTGCTAATTACCCTGATTTGATCATTACACATTGTATGCCTGTATTAGAGTATCACATGTACCTCATAAATATGTGCAATTATTATGTATCAATAAAAATAAATAAATTCCATTTTAATTTAAAAAAAAAAAGCAGAAAGGAGAGAAGGCTGATTCAAGAGAAGCCCAACCAGATGTCCTGAGGGCAGGAAGCAGGAATGTGGGTTGGGGCCTGGGTGGGGATATTTAGATCAACTTGCACAGTACAGGAGAAAAAGGCTGGCCAGAGACTTAAAGCTGAGGCACAAAGTAGCAAATGACGTAGATTCCATGATGAGAAAATTACCCCTCGACATTTTTCATTCCATCCTGAGGCTCTCTGTTCAGTGATGCCTATCTCAGAGCTGGGGCATGGGACTGAATTTAGCTACAATTTACAAATAATGTTTAATCATTGTATTTATTGAACTGTTGTTTCCTATTTATGTCTAATAATGGGGGCTTCCCATTGGTGATCATTGTAGAATGTTTCTTTTAACAACACAGGTCCAGCATGGTACCTCAGGCCTGTAATCCCAGCGCTTTGGGAGGCTGAGGCTGGAAGATTGCTTGAGCCCAGGAATTCGAGGCTGCAGTGAGCTATGATGGCGCCACTGGACTCCAGCCTGGGCGACAGAGTTAAGACCCTGTCTCAGAACAAAACACTAACAAAAAATACCACACTTGGTTCTGTAAAAGAGGTAAGTGGACGTAATGAAAATATAATTAGTGGGGAGTAGAGGGCCCAGAGATATGGTGGATGTGGTAAAAACAGACCCAGGAACAGCGAGAAAGCAAGTGAAGGCTGTGGCTCCATCCTGCACTCATTGCTCCCTGCAGACACCCTGATCCTGAGTGCAAGCCTGGTCCTGTTTTCCAATCAGGCCGTCTCCTCCAAACAAGGGCTGCTTGTATTAATGATGGTGACAGCAACAACGACTACAGTAATAACAATAAGCATCATAACAGAAATTATCATGTCCGATTGAAGTCTCTTGTTTGCCAAATGCTCTCACATCCATTATGGCATCTGAAGGGGACCTCTGCGTCTGTACCTTCTGCAGAGGCCATTTGGGCCAGGGGAGCCCTGGACAACCAGGCTGGACTCAGTGAACAGCTATGAATTGACTGATTGATTGATTGATTATAAACACTTATAAGAGGCCATGGGCGGAAGGCAGCCTTCCACGAGTTCTGTTTGCTCATTAGAAACTAGTGACTGTAAGGGTACTTTTGCCTTTACCTAATTAATGTACATCTACTGCTCTGGACTGACAGCCTCATGAGGGCAGGGTCTCTTCCTGGTCCCAGTATACAGCAGGGGCTCAGCAAATGCTGAAGCACGAATATTACCGCTTTTAAAGAGGATTTCTTCCTTCCACGATGTCTTGTGAGGAGGCTGAGTGAAGGAGAGGGACTCCGAGCTGCAGGAGTTCCTTCCCTGATAGCCAGGCCCTGGTGCCTGGCAGATTGTCGAGCATGTTAAATGCACCCATGATGACGACAAAGCTCTGGACAGCTTAAATCACTGCCAAAAACTGAGACCTTGGTTGTGTGTCATGATCGTCTTATTATTATTGTCAAGTCACATTGTGAAATAAACTCATTTAACCAGCACGAATTCAGCAAAATGCAGTTGTAGAGGGAGAAGAGCAGAGAAAAATTTTCACATCCCACCCTCCCTTCTCTGATGACATCTCTTTGCTAAATTGTGCACCCTTCATCCGGTCCTTGGAGGTTTGTCCATGGAGGTCACCTCCAAGGAGGCTTTGGTCCTGCCCACAAGCTCCATCAAGTTTGGCATTCTGAACTTGTGGGTGTGGAGGGGCCACTCTGTGGGTCCTGCTTCATCCTGGGTTTCCCTCTGACCTGGAGCCTGTGTGCATGGACACACCACCCAGCCAGTGTAACTCAGAGGCTGGCCCAGGCAATCAGACCCTGTCTCCTCTCCCTTTCCTTCTACAGCCATTGGTGGATCCCATAAAACCTACTGGGGCTGTGCTGCCTCTTTGCACTTGGCCTGGAAACAGAGCCCTCACCCTTCTGGTTTCCCTTCCTTCACTCCTCCCAGCTTTAACTCAGACTGTTTTCCAGTCTGGCAGCCCACACTCCTGGGCCCTTCGTCGTCTCTCTCTCTCCTGAATCTGTCCTTTGAGAATTGCCCCTGCTGTAGGGCCTCGGCTTCTGGAAAGTTACAGTCAGAAAAGGCTCCTTTCTTTGCCTGCTTTCTGCTGCTATATTCTGCCCAGGGCCTATGAGATAGAAATAAAATGAACTGAAGGATACATGAAAAGGAGGAAGAAAAGGGAAGATTGGATAATATTTTAGAATATTATCCCACTACTCTTCTTAGCTATAATGCATTATCTCATTAAGTTTCATTTTTACTCCCATTTTATAGATTAGGAAACCGAGGGTTGGTGGGGCTAAGTGGCTTCCACAGGGTTATGATTAGTGTATTACAGGCCATTATTTACACCCAGGTGTGTCTGAACCCAGAGCTTACTTCACAAGTGCAGTAGCCTATCCATCCCTCCAGAAGAAAGCTAGCAGCTCAGGAGAAGAGGCAGCCAGCTGGGTCAGGAAGTAAGAAAATAAGGTAGCTCTGAAGCCCCCAATCTCCAGCAGGCATCCTACATGGTGTCTGCAGACAAAAACCACTCACCACTTAAGTTCAACACTTGAAGTTTGCAGAAACAAATTTCCTTAGTAACCTAGTCTTTGTGATTTGAGGAGCTCACATAAAGTACAACTGATTTTTAGTTTAATTTCCTTCTTGGAAAAGAATCAGTTATGTCTGTTGGTGTTGACACAGATGGGCATCCTTGTTTTGCTGCTGTGGTTCATTTTGACATCTGCTATTGTTTCCTGGTGTCACAGAGGGCCAGACTATGAGTAGCAAGCAATGAGTTTGCTCAGAGCTGGGAAACTGTTCACTTTTAGCTCTCTACTCCTGACAACCTTTTTCTGGTGTTCGGCCTACAAGGGAGACTGTGTCCCCTTGCTTCATGTGTGCCAGCTATGGTGGGGCATGTATATCATGCTTTATTTTACTTATTCCTCATATCAAGCTTGTTATTTTACAGACAACTTTACCATGACACTGAGGAACAGATATGTAAAGTGATTTGCCTAAGATTACATAGTGAGTAAGTAAAAAAGCCAGGATTTGATCCTGTTCTCTATGATTAGAGGCCAGCCCATTTTCTTAGTTTGGAACTTCACATTAAAAGTTAATAATAAAAGTAATTAAATATATAAGAACAATAGCAAAAAGCAAGGAAAGAAATGCAAGTATACTGTTCTAAGATTCTTATAAAGTATGTTAAGTGGCATGATATTATTTGAAAGTAAATTGATAAGTTAAAAAAGGTATGATGTAAACTTTAGAAAACTAAAATACAAAATGGTAGTGGAAATAAAAGGTAGTTAAAAAAAATAACTAATCCAAAAGAAGACAGAAAAAAAAGAACAAATGGGAAAATTGAAAAACAAACAGCAAGGTGATAAATTTAATCATATTAAAAATTACACTAAATGTAAATGGTTTAAATATTTTGATTAAAAAATGTCAGCTTGGATATAAAAACAAGACTTATCTAAAAGAAATGCATTTTAAATATAGGGCCCAGAGAAGACAAAAGAAAAAGAATGCTGACGTGTTCTTCAACAGATAAGTGAATAAACAAACTGCAGTATAGCTATCCAATGGAATAACCCTACTCAGCAATAAAAAGAAATGGGCTATTGATTTACACAAAATGAAAAAATCTTAAGTGTATTTTGCTAAATGAAAGAAGTCAGACACAAAGTTTACTTATTTTCTGATTCTATTTATATAATATTATAGAAAAGACAAAATTATGGGTACAGAAAACATATCAGGGATTGCCAGGAGTTAGGGAGTGGGGAGGGGTTGACTATAATGAGATACAGAAGAAAATGTTTAGAATGGATGAAACCATTCTGTATGATTCTTGGGTGGTAGATGGTACTGTTTTTGTATATCAAAATCCACATAACTGTACACTACAAAGAAAACTCTACAGTATGTAAATTTCTTTAGGAAGTCAACCAGGGTATCGAAAGATCCCAGGATGGAATGTAGACCTTGACAAATGAATCTAACTCTGTTACAAATATGACATAATGTCACCACTGGGATGAAGAAAAAAGGTGCTGACCTGAGTAAAAACAACAACAAAAAACTATATATAAACACAGTACCTTAGGCAGTAAATTTGTTTCTCACAGGGATATAATTTAGCAATTATGAAACTACTGTACATATAAAAATTAGTAATTTATAAAAAAAAGGAAGCCAAGTTTCTCACTGTTAGAGAAAGAAATTACAAATAAACAAGGGGTTGGGAAAAGGGACAAATGTTCAAATAATTTTATACAATAAACATTGTATATATGTGTATATACAGGTATATCTATTTATATATGCATATTTAAATATAAAATTATAGGTATGTGGGTGTATGTGTATACACACACCTATAACTCTACAACTTTACATATAAATACTCCCTCCCCTCCAGGAAGTATAACTTAATTCCTTAATTCTGGGAACTTGGTGACTCACTTTCAATGAATACAGTATGAAAAAAACATAGTAACTTTACAGTGAAGAGACCTGGCAGACTTAACAAAACGATCAAAGTTAACATCTGTAGTGTCATTTTTATCATTTCCACCCCTAAAAGATGTGATGAGGACACTTCATGTTCTATAATCCCAGTATAAGAGAATATGTCCGACAAACCCAAATTGAGAAACAGTCTACAAAATACCTGGCTAGTACTTTTTAGATGCATAAAGGCAATGACAAACAATAAAAATACCGAGAAATCTTCATGAACCAGAGGAGACTAAGGAGACATGATAACTAAATACACATGTGGACTCTTGGATAGAATCCTGGAACATGAAAGGAAATTAGTAGCAAACCTGGGGAAATCCAAGTAAAGAATGTGCTTTAGTTCATGATAATTCACCAATGTTAATTTCTTAATGTTGACAAATGTACCATAGTTGTTTAAGATGTTAACATTAGGGAGAGATGAGTGACAGTTATGCAGGGAATCTCAGTACTATCTTTGCAGTCTTCTGTAAATCCAAAATTATTCAAAAATTTTAAGTAAAAGGATGAAAAAATCTACACCATATAAACACTAATCAAAACTAAGCTGGGGGTAGCTATATTAGTATCAGAGAAATATATTTCAAAGAAAAGAAAATTGCCAGTGATAATGAAGTACATTTCATAAGGATAAAGGGATCAATTTATCAAGAAGTTATAACACACCTAAATGCTAAATGCATATACACTTCATAAAGCTTTAAATTACATTAAAACAAAAACTGAAAGAACTGAAAAGAGAAATGGAAAAATCAGCGATCATTTTTCGAGATTACAACATTCATCTCTCAGTAACTGAAAGAATATACAGACAAAAAGCAACAAAGATACGGAAGATCTGAATACCACAATCACAGTGGTGTGCTAGAACTAGCTTGCACTGGCTAGTGAAAGCAATTTGTATACTTCTCTTCCCAACTCCACATTTGGTGACAGCACATTGTTAGCTTAAAATCAGCCATGATAAGAATGCATATACCACAGAAGGTATCAAATATTATATATCAGGACTTTTTCTTTCCAGATATTCAGTTAAGCATTTACCAGAACACCACTGTCCATTAACCAAAACTGAGTGACATTTAGGGACATTTAGAGAAAACCCTAAAATAGTAGAATGCACATTTTTTCAAGTCTATATGGGTCATTCACTAAGGTAGCTCATATTCTGGGTCACAAAACAAGTTTAAATAAAGTTTTAAAACTTTAAGAAATAAGAAGTATATTCTCTGACCATAATGGAAATAACCCAGAAATCAATAACAGAAAGGTATCTGGAAAAACCACAAACATTTGAAAATTAAAAACATACTTCTAAAAATGCATTAGTGAAAAAAGAAATCACAGGAAAAATAATACAACATATGACCTGGAAATAGTATGAACTGAATTTTAAAAAATCAAAACGTGTGGGTTATAGATAAAGTGATAATTAAGGAAGTTTGCTATATTTAAAGCTTACATTAGAAAGGAGAAAAAACTAAACTCAGTGATTGAATTTTTACTTGAAGAAATTAGAAAACAAAGAGCCACTGAAACCCAAAGTGAACAGAAAGAAAGAACATAATAAAGATTGGATGTTAATAAAATAGAAAAGAGATAACTGAGTAAATCTATGAAAACAAAATTTGGTTCTTCAAAGTATCAATAAATGAAGAAATTTTTACAAAGACTAATTAATAGAAAAGAAGGGGAAAAAGGAACACAGCAATTACCAATATTAGGAGTTAAAGAACAGACATCACTACATATCCCACAGACACTGAAAAGATAATGAGACATGAGAAATAACTTTGCATCAGCAAATTCAATAACTTGTAAGAAATTGTCAAATTTCTTGAGAGATACAAATTATCAAAGCACACTTAAGGAGTAAATAACCAGAATAGCCTTTTATCTATTAAAGAAATTGAATTCATTATTTGAAAACTTTTGACAAAGAAAATCTCAGGCCTAGTTTACTTGAATGATGAATTCTAATGTCTATTTATAAAATAAACAGTATCAGTTCTACACAAACACTCTAGAAATTACAGGAGAAGAAATATATCCTCAATCATTTTACATAGCCAGCCTTAATCTGATATGAAAATAACACAAAGACATTACTATAAAACAGAACTACACATTAACGCTTCTTATAAATATTCATCCAAAAACCCCTAACACATTTTAACAAATTAAATCCAGAAAAATACAAATAAAATAATATATCATGACTAAATGGGCTTATCTAAGGAACGGCAGACTAGTTTAACATTCAAAAGTTAATCAGTGCAATTTACCTTATTAATAAACTAAAAACCACAAACATTTACAATAAATTCTGCTGTAACACTTGTTTTGAAATGTGAATTTATTTCAATGCAATTCACATGTTAAGAACAATTTGAATTTTGTGTTTTCTCATGCACAATTTTGCTATCAAGAAAAACTAGATGAATGCAAAAAACTGCACTGAGCTGAAATCAGCTATATAGTAATATGTGGAAAACAGTAGTACCATTTTTATTAGGTTCTCATCTTTTCTTTTTTTGTGTGTGTCACTGATAAAGTTTTTTAGTGTGGTGCCTGTCACCCCAATTTTTCCATAGGCACTGAGGTTTTTCTTGCAAGATTTTAAATAGTATAGCAGGAACTAATTGCAATAGTAGATACTGAAAAAGCACTGGACAAAATTGAGCAGCAATTCGTGAATAAAAACTGTTAGCAAACTAAGAATATAGGGAATTTCTTCAACTAGATTAAGAGTATCTGTGAAAAACCTACAGCTAAGTTCATATTTAATGATGAAAGATTAAATCTTACCCTAAGATTGGGAAAAAGGCAAGGAAGCCTGCTTTTACCACTTTGATTAAAATTTACAGTAGAGGTCCTGTATAGGACAATAAGTCAAGAAAAACAAATAAAAGACACACAGATTATGTGATAATCTATGGAGGAAATCCAAGAAATCTATAAAATAAGATAGAATTAATAAGTTGATTTAGCAATGTAGCAGAATATATGGTCTAGACGTAAAAATATACAACATGGGAGAGTGGGGATCATTAATGGGTACAAAAATTAGTCAGAAACAATGAATAAGACCTAGTATTTGATAGCACAACAGTGTGACTACAGTAAACAAAACTTTGATTGTACATTTAAAAATAACTGAAAAATATAAGTGGATTGTTTGTAACACAAAGGATAAATACTTGAGGGAATGGATACACCATTTTCTGTGATGTGATGATTATGAACTGCATACCTGTATCAAAATATCTCATGTACTCCATAAATAACCACACCTACTATGTACCCACAAAAATTAAAAATTAAAAAAGTATTAAAAATTAAAATGTGTGACAAATTTTTATAAAGCAAATTTTTAAAATCCCTTTTGTAATAGTATCAAAAATATTAAACAGGAATAAAATAAGCAATGTGCAAGACATATTCTGAAAACTACAAATTATTACTGAGATAAAATAGAAAAAACTTACATACATTGAGACGTATAGCATGCTGAAATAACCATATATGCACATGGAAAATATAAACCTCATTTCTTAGCTCACATTATACATAAAACTTAACATTTCTAGAAGAAAATAGATTAAAAAAATCCTGTGATCTTGGCCTAGGTAAAAATTGCTTACATAAGACACCAAAAAACACAAACCATAAAAGATTAAAACTAATAAATGACTTATCAAAATTAGAACTTTTAGTCTTTGAAAGACATAGCTAAGAAAATGAAAAGAGAAGCCACAAACTATGAGAATATATTTGCTAGAAATATTTGAAAAAGGAGATATACCCAGAATGTATAAGGAACTGGCACAACTCAAATATAAGAAGATAATCGATATAAATGGGCAAAAGATTTGAACTGGGCTTTCACCAAAGAAAATATTATGGATGTCAATTAGGGACATGAACAACATCATTAGTTTCTAAGGAAATGCAAATACTACCACAATGAGACACTGCTATACATACACAAGAATGGTAAAATTAGAAAGACTGACAATACCAAGTGTTGGTGAGGATGTGGAGCAATTGGAATGTTAAACATTACTGGCAGGAATACAGCCACTTTAAAAAATAGAAAGTTTCCTATAATGTAAATATCTATTTATCATATGGGCCAAAAATCTCACTCCTAGATATTTGTCTAAGATAAGTGAGAACATGATAACACAAAAACTTATACCTAAATGTTCACAGCAGCTTTATTCAGAATGGCCTTAAGTTGGAAACTACTCACATGTCTACAACTGGAGCATTGACAAACCATTTTATGGTATATCCCTACAGTGGAATACTACTCTGCAATATAAAGAAAAACACACAGCAAATCAAACACACTACAAAATCAAACTGATCAAACACACAACAAAATGCCTAACTCTTAAAAGCATCATGCCAAGTAAAAGAAGCCAGACATAAGAAAGAAGCTAGTACATATTATATAATTACACTTAGGCGAAATTCTAGAAAAAGAAAAACTATAGTAACTGAGTGATCAATACTCACTAGAAGCTGTAGGAGACTGAAAGCAAAGGGCCAGGGGCATGAAAAAACTTTTTGGGGTGATGCATTCTAAATCCTGATTATTGTGGTGGTTCTGAGGTAGGAGGTAGGACTCAACTCCGAAGGTGGGGCTTGAACACTGGACCAAATTGAGAACTAGCTGAAACAGGGGAGGGGTGGAAGCAGCTTTCCTTGAGACGTGCCTACCATTGTGCCATGTCAGGTTGCCATTGTCATGGCAACACTCCATGGGAACATCCTGCCCCTTTCCATGGCAATGACCCAGTGACCTGGAAGTTGCCACTCTTTTCCTAGAAATTTCTGCATAATCTGCCACTTAATTTGCATGTAATTAAAAGTGGGTATAAATGTGTCTGCAGAGGTGCCTCTGAGTTGCACCTCTAGGCACACGGTCTGTGGGGTGGCCCTGCTTTGCAAGGAACAGTCCCTCTGCTGCTGTGCACGGCCACTTCCATAGAAGCTGCTGTCTAACACCACTGGCTCCCCGTTGAATTCTTTCCTGGGCAAAACCAAGAAATTTCCCAGGCTAAGCCCCAGTTTTGGGGCTTTCCTGCCCGGCATCATTTCCACAACGGTACACATTTTCCAAAACTTAACAAACGGTTGGTACACTTAAAACAGATTGCCTATATTTCATGTAAATGTAAATTATACTTCAATAAAAATAAGTTTTAAACATGGATGATGGGTGTTAGGGAAGCCTTGGGACAAGAAAGTGGACTTGGGCCAAGGACCTCCTGGAACATCTGTCTAAACAGATGTTTTCTGTGAAGGGTAATGAGGATCCTCTTTAAGGAAAGCTGTCTGGGCAGAGAGGTCGGGTCATACATGGCTTCAGGCAGTGAAATGAGTGCTGGGTTTTTCCAGATGAGCTGGGTTTAACCACAGCTCCTCTCTTACAAAAGACATGAGGGTTGCCAAACTCCTTGTCTTCCCTGAGCCTTGTGTTTTGTGTCCCAGCTTGTATCATGTGTATTGAGTTCACCCTGCTCTGCTCACAGACAGCTGTGCTCACCATATAAGTTGAGACAGGTTGAAAAAGCTCTACAAACTTCAGAATTCTGTGCACGCATGAAAGGAGACACAAGGAAGCTAGGGTCCAAAGTGGCAGGATGGGTTTTAGGTTTTAAAATTGTGTGAGTGCACACAGTTTTAAAATTGCTGTTTGCATTGGTCAAGAAGGGAAAAGAGAGTGTCCTTTCTTTCCACTGGGTATTTTGACCACTTATCTTGAGGCTTCAGTGGGTTTGTTTAGATTTAAAGATATGTTGTCTGGGACCCTCGAGATCAAAGAGAACATGTATGGAGGCCCTTACGGGCCAAACTAGATAATGTCATTATCCTATAAACAGGTGATAACGGCAGAGCCAGGCTCATCTCAAACTAATCCAGTTCTAATCCCTTCAAGGGTCTGGAAAGATGTCAGAAAATAAAAGGCCACTGCCACTTAGCAAGCTGTATCTTGTGAGTGGATTTGTCACCCTTCAGGCCTGAGCATCTGTCTGGTTGTCTAGACATGACAGGCGTGGTGGGCTGTAGGGAGAGAGTGGGAGGCACTCCCTTTTCACATGACTGAGGCTGAAGCAGTCCTGTGCTCCCCCTCCTAGGTTTCCAAGAAAGCTAACTGCTGATGGCCCCTTAACCACAAAGACTACAGCAATAAAAACTACTCACAAATACCGAGCCCACATCATGGTCTTGTGTACTTATTTTTGTTTTAGAAATGATTAAATAGAGGCTGAGAGACAGGAAGCAATGTCCAAGATCACAGAGCAAGAGAGAAGCACAGCCAGATTCCAGCTTAGGGAGTCTGATCCTACAGCTTCTGCAACCGCTGTCTCTCAGGAAGCAGAGACCTCCCCTGCCCACTTCCCTGTTCCAGGCTCCTGCAGGCCATGGGGCACTGGATCGGCTCGTTTCTCTGAGCTTTGGTTCCCCGACTCTAAATGACGATAAATAGGGTAGGAAAAGATTAAGTGGGATAATGGATGTCAAGCACCTCTGAAGGTATGTGGCCCTTACTAAATCACTCAAACATGTCAGATTCCATTTTCTTTCCTGAATACCTTTAACAAGCAATTCTCTAGCCCTGGGGATAGACAGCGAGTGTGGACCTCTGAAAATGTTTCAGCAAAGATCACGAAGGGGAGCTGCCCTCCTTGCTGGGGAGACGCGGCCAAGGCCGCTGCCAATGGAGTTTGTGGACGTGAAACTGGGTCTCCACCCCAGGGTGGAGAGGCCCTCGCTCTGCCCCGGCTGGGATCTCCGTGTGGACAAGCCCTAGTCATTGATGCGGATGGAAGTTCCGTCTGTATTCCTGTTAGGAAGGACTGTCTACAGCATCGAGGCTGCCACGCCCCGGAGGCCTGGGAAAAAGGAGAGCCTGCTCTCAGCTCCGGCTTGCGGGTCCCGGAATGACAGCCTTCAGACTGCAGTCAGTCCTCAAAGCCGGCGATTATGGAGGGATCTTCCTGGTGGCCTCTGTGCAGCAGCAGCTCAGGAGCGCTCCTGGGATAAAAGGGAAGCTTGCTTTATCCTCTCTTGACAGGTTCCTCGGCAGTGCTCAGAACAGAGATGGAGTGACCAGAGCTCTGGGCAAATGCCGTGGTCTGGTGGGGAGGGGGGAGCAGCAGGTCCTCCCACCCCAACGCACGGCCTCTGGCCACAGCCCGGCCCCCATCGCTTGGTTCCACCACACTAACCACCAATTCCACGGTCTGCAGTTATGTTCAGTAACTACAAGATGAACATCATCTCAATTAACAGAGTACCTTTAGGGCGTGTCTCCGCCAACTATTCCGGCACGATTGTCCACCCTGTCATCAGGGCCTAATCAACTAATGATGGCTGAAAATGAGGGAGGCAATCCCAATAAATTCGAAGGAAAGTCATTTTTCTCTTTTAATGCCCCTCTCCCTCCTTCTTCCTTCTTCCCACGGCACAATGCAGTAAATTAATGTCACGGTGGTTATTACAGTACCGCTGCTATGGCAAGTATTCAAGCGACGATCCTGGAATATTTTACCTCAGCATTTATTTGTCCATAAAATAAAACAGGATTTATGGCATGACTCTCCAGTTTGAGGGTTGCATGGACAGCAGCTGGGGCCCATCCTTATCTCCTCCACAGGTAAAGATGTAGGAGCCGGAGGAAAGGGGTCCCTCAGAGCCTGAGGCTGAGAAGGGCATGTCCCTCGTGGGGGGCCCACTGGCTGCTCCAGCTGGAAAAGGCTTCAGTTACAAAGGCAGGGTAGCTTTGAGATGGGGGATTTGGGTGCATGAGCGGGAGACAGGTTGTTTTTGACAAACAGCCTGGTCCCCTACTTTTGACACCCCGATACCCTTCCTGCAGGCACCCAGGAAGCCAGGGCTGCGACTCAAGTGTGCCCGTCAGGTACTGGCCCCTGGGGACCCCCAGGACGCTGTGATTGTTTCTGTTGTCCCCTGCAATCTGTTTGGGGGGACCGAGCATTGACGAAGGCTGCAGCATCCAGGGTTGGAGGGAAGCAAGGTTCTGCTGAACAAAATACCGAAGTACAGTTCATTAAACCACGTCTGCCTGCACAAAACTCTTCCTGGGAAGGGAGAGAGACTCCACCTTGGAGGATACACTGTGAAATTATAATTCATTGATTCGGAAGCCAATCATTTCGTATTTTGACTGCTGGCTTAGGAATATTCATATTTTCCACCGCATTTAAATTTCCCTGTGCCATTAAAATCTCCGAGCTCTATAATTAGGCCTCTCCTGATAGATATGGATGAGGTCTGTGTTCCGGGGAGAGCAAGCAGGAGCCTCTGGGAAGCAGGGCTTTGCGGAGTGGGCTTCCCCTCTAGGCACTGCGCTCATTCTCTCCCCTCCCCAGCGGGAACCCTTCCACGCTGCCCACCGTCCACAGGGACCCCGACTGGGGGTCTCTGCAAACAGCCTGCACCCACTGCCTGCTGCCCTATCCCCTCCTGTGCTAGGGGGGATTGCGGGGGCACACAGTCTCTGCAATGTTTACTCACTTAAACATAATTTGCATTCCAAAAGCTGTATTCTCGACTCAGATGATATTTATGAAATGAAGTCCTGCTGGTTGCGCAACCAAAACAGATGTGGCTGGCTTCTCCGCGACGTGTATACCAAACCGTGCTCCTGCTCAAAACCAACTAAATAAATAAATAAAGAGGCGTCTTCTCCAGAGGTAAATATTGTTTTATGAAATGAAATATAGCGCCGAAGCCATTCCTGTCTTGTCCTTGTCAACACGGCCCTGGAGCTGGAGTCCTGGAGCCCCGCCTGTTCGAGTCCCACACACTGATGCCTGTGACCAGATGCACTCTGCGCATGGCCAAAGCCACCAAGGCCACCCGTCCTGGCCCCCGTCTCACCAGTCAGGTTTCTGCTGAGACGGACCGAAATACCGGGTCATGAAGATGGAAAACCAATACAGAATGGGGGAAAATAAAGAATTGCTTAGAATGAATTCTGCACGTAATTACTTGTGTTTTTGCTAACTACTGTATAAACAACACTTTTAACAAGGCAAATTGGAATCTTGAAGACAATTCTGCTTAGGGATATAGCTTCAATTTATTATACGAGGATAACTCAAAACTTTGTTTCTGCTGCGTTGCAGTCAATTTCCACGGCACACACATTTCGAATGTGTGATTAATCATATGAGTGCACCGGTTGCCAATAAATACCAAAACTCTAAAACTCTTAACAACTTCTCATTTTTTGTGGTCATTCCAAATAGCTAAACAGCCTGAGCCTGTCAATGTGCACCAGGATCAATGCTCTGGGGTCTCTACAGAAGATTGATTTTGCTCTCAGAGGATTTCATTTCGCTCATCAACAAAAATACTTGCCTCCCTAAATAATCTGATCCCAGGCCTGGCTTCAATGTAGTGTCCTACCTAGAGCTGCCACCATTTCCTGCACTGTCAGCCAGCCAGCCAGCCATAAAGGGCTTAGTGTGTGCTAGAATCTCACCACTTCGTGGCCAAAAATAGGACACTTTTGGTCAATGGCCACTACAAAAAAAAAAAAATAAACAGAAAAGAAATAGAGGGAAAAAAATAAGTCAAAATAGCTTAGGTAATTTGAACAATGAAGCATCAGTTTAAAACGAAGAAATTACAGGAGAAAGGCAATAAATGCTATCCTAACTTAAGTCTCTATCATATTAATGTTTTCATTTCTGGGTCTCTATTTTCTTTTTCTAGGTTTTGATCAATCTTCATTTCTTATGCATAGTTTCTGGTGAGCAGCTCAAATGTAGTTTTCAGCATGCCTAGAACTGCTACTGGTTAATAATAGTATATATATACACATATATATACACACACACACTATTATTATAATAATAGTATATATATACACACACACACACATATATGCTATTTGTTTGGTATTTAACCCTGAAGATAAGCCTCCCTAATGGTGGAGGACAAGGATGAAAAAAACACAGTGGCATGTCAAATGCACCCTGAAGAACAGTGAAGTAACTTGGGAAAAAAAATTAGGTGTTTCTACCTAGTGTCTACAAGGAGCTTAAAGTGGTTGCTTTACCTACTAATTAGCTGGGTCTTTTGCTAAGGGGCCCAAGCCATTCCTCATTCAACATACAAAGCCTGTTTTGAAAGAAACCTTTCTTCTAAGGGAGGAATTCCTCAATCCATGGCCCCCGCCCAATGTTGATCAAGCCCCTACCTTCTCATTAAAACAGCTTGCAAAAAGACCTAGAATGCCTACACCTCAGACCAGACTTCATAAACATCAGAGCAGCGCTGAATGCCAAACACCTTTCTAAGGGGGGGAAAAAAAAAGAATAAGGTGAGATCGCTTCATTCTTCTGCAACCTAAAAATAAACGGAAGGGCTTCTCCCTGCTTCAGGGAGTGCATATGGATTTCTTGCTGACATTCGATTCTCTGAACTGAATGTCACACTCGCTGAGAACAGTTAAAAAAAAATAATAATGCTAGACTGTTATCATTATTAGAAGGGCAAGAAGAATGAAATATCATGATTATCATTAGGAAACCCTGTAAAACATATTTGTACATTATCTTGGGGCAAATACAAGTGTCATGTGTTACCAATTGTTAGGCAAAGAACGTGGTAATATATTGTTCCTCTCCGGCCCTCTGCACAGCTCAGCACAGGGCAGAAATGATGTGCACGGTGTGTGCCAGCATCCAGACCATGCCGGCACGGTGCCTGGGGGGCAGAGGGCTGCCCCAGGACTTGTAACACAAGGAAACAGTTGAACCGCGGGATAGATGCAGTAGCGGCAAAGGAAGGTATTCCGAGGCCAGGGTGGCCACCTAGAAAGGTGGACCAGACCTTCCCTGTGGGAAATAGTCCTGGGCCCCCTGTTCACCAGGGTTTGCACAGGGCCCAGCAGCCGGAATGCGAGGGCTAGCTCAGCATGTAGGGATTTGATTTCGTACTCAGGAGGCCTGAGTTTCCCAGGAAGAAACTGATTTGCCTTTTCTCTTCTGAGACATTACATGTCAGAAAAGAGGCTTAGGAGCAAAGTTGGTTTGGAGAAAAACATTCCAAAGAGCCTTACTCTATGAACCCTAGGCAAGTCTGCAAATGAAGGGTGTTTTGTCCAGTTTTATTTATTTTTTGATACTTTAGCATCAAAAGCCTTTCCGAGAATGTCAACAAAAATGGTTCTGTCATAGGTGCACATATTTCACGTCACTGTTGTGGGCTCACAATCCCCCTTCTAGTTCATCCAGCAGCCCTTTGAGGCCCCAGGTTTCCCACTTAGAAACCTTTGGTCCAATAGCCACAACATGGAATCAACCTAAATGCCCATCTTCAGTAGACTGGATAAAGAAAATGTGATACATATACACCAGGAAAGCCATGCAGTCATAAAAAGAACGAGATGATGTCCTTTGCAGGGACATGAATGGAACTGGAGGCCATTATCCATGGCAAAGTAACACAGGAAGAGAAAACCAAACCCCACATGTTCCACTTATAAGTGAGAGCTAAATGATGAGAACATGTGGACACATAGAGGAGAACAACGCACACCTGGGCTTATTGAAGAGTGGGATGTGGGAGGAGGGAGAGGATCAGAGAAAACAACTAATGGATACTAGGCTTAATATCTGGGTGACAAAATAATCTGTACAACAAACCCCCATTACACAAGCTCACCTATGTGGCAAACCTGCACATGTACCCCTGAACTTAAAAAAAAGGCAAAAATAAAATAAAAGTCAAAAATAAAATAAAAAAATAAAATAGACAAAAAGAGACAACTTTGGTCCTTGCGTTCTAGAGAGGGCTTTCCAGTCTCTGGCTTCCAGAGATCCCTAATTCCTGGGAGCATCTCTGGAGCTCTCTGCTCCTTGTTGAACATCGACTCAACAGCCCCCTGGATGCCCAGGAAGGAAGGGAGCTCTCCTAGTCCAGGGACCCAGTCAAGGCCCCTCATGAGTCCGAGGTGGGTGTCTACTGTCCCCAGTACCCTCTCTGCACCTGGTGGTTGGACAGAGGGTCTGAAGTGGTTAGGAAGCCCCAGGACAGCACTCTTGGTGCAGCCACAGAGAAGGAGCAACCTCTGCCTAGGGACAAGAGGACATTGCTTGGAAAATGCATGCCCACAGTCTCTGGGACTCCTGGATGCTGCAGCTGGGACCACCTTCCAAAGGCTCGGCATCTCTCGGATTCGGGTTTGCCTAGAGAAGCAACACTGTCTCTGGGCCATGAAGGAGCTGGACACCTTTGTCTTTGCAGATCAGAGCTCACCTAAGGCTTCCTGGGTGCTCTGCTCCTGGAGACAGCCTAGGGGACAAGTCACTGTGTGCCTCTGAAGCGAGCCCTCTCTCCCCAGGCAGCCTCCCTCATCCCCTACCCGACTGTGAGAGAAGACGGTCTACTCAGAGAAGCCTGGGCTTGCCGCCTCCCTGTGTGCCGTGACATTTTGTAAGTAAGCCTCTTTGTCCTCAAAGGAATGATGCACTAATGATAGCATTTCGGGCAACTTGGCTGGAGGCAAGGAAGGTAATTTGGGACAGGAGTCCCAACTCACACCAAGTCTGAGACATCTAAACATAATACAGTCACCTGCTAATGGTTCTATCCCTTACAGGAAACTAGAATCCTAGAATAGTGATAGGAGCCTCTTGCCTAAGCTCCTTGTGGGAAAATCGAGGCCCTGGGTGGGAGAGAGAGCGGGGATGAAAAGCTTAAAGGAGGTTCAGACAGACTCTAGGCCTGGACTCTGATCCCTCCTGGGTGGCATCTTTCCATTTGGCTTTGCACCCTCTAAGCCCCAACCTTGTGTGAAAATCAGCCCTCTGGGTCTGGGTGCCTGATGGTCCAGGGCATGGATTTGAGCTGCTTAAACTCCAGTGCAAAGCTCATCTCTGCCTGTGGCTTTGCTGGCTTCCTTTTGCAGGCTCTGAGCACCAGACTGTCCAAAGTCACTTCTCAAAGTGTGGTTCCACCCTCACACACCTGTCCAGGCCTCCTGAATCACAATCCGCATTTCCACAAGATTGCCGGGTGCTCTGCACGTGTGCTAGAGTGTGGGGAGTGGTGGTCTCAAGTTTCTCTTTTGTCTTCACTCCCAGGACACTTGGAGCCGAGTCTCACATGAGGAGGAGTTGGCTCGTCTCAGATCTTTTGATTTTCTCTCTTCTGGTTTTAGCTCTCATTTTTCAAATGGAGTGTTTAATTTCCTGAGCAGTTACAAGCCAGGCAGGTAGGATATGAAGAGGTAGATAGTCAGTTCAGCTGCAGGCAGCCTGCCTAGACGTTGTCTGCCCTGAGCCCCTTCCCAAAGCCATGGGCTCCCGTAGCCCTGAACACACTCCCACTGCCCCCGACAAGTCTGAGACATCTAAACATAACGCAGCCACCTGCTAATGGTTCTGTCCTCTATGGGAAACTAGAATCCTAGAATAAGGACAGGAGCCTCTTGCCTAAGCGTCTGGGGGGAAAACTGAGACCCTGGGTTGGAAAGGGAGAGAGGGGGTGAAAGGCTTGTAGGAGGTTCAGGCAGAGTCTAGATCTGGACTCTGATCCCTCCTACCGCTCCCCATATGGACCCGCACTGACCACCAAGGACCCCCAGCGGTCCCCATGGACTCCCCATAGACTCACTCCAGAGCCCATATTTCCGCAGCCTCCAAAGCTCTTCCACAGACCCCAAGCATGTCCCTCAGCCTCCAGTGGACCCGTAGGCCACCCACTGCACATGGGTGACCCTGAATAAGCTGCTGTCTTTAGGGGAGAAGCCCATTCCCAGCTGGCGCTGTAAGCACCCTCCTTTCTCTTTGCATTTTAGACCCCTTCTCCCCCGACTTGCCCACTCGTTCTGTGTACAATGCTAAGTTGTGAAAAATGCGTGATGGCATTAACCTGAGGTGTTATTTATAAATATGTTATAATTTATTAAATTACATGGCACTCGACAACAACTCAGATAAAGAGAAAGCACGCGGGAGTGTGAACACAGCACATGCACTATTTTAATAATCCCTTTATCTTAAAATATTGCCTCCTATCCAGCTGTCATGGAGCAGCAGGAGAGTCTGTTAAGCGGGGAGACAAGGGGCGTCTCTCCAACAGGCTCCACGGTGAGTTATTAAATGAGCGAGAGGCGCCCACTCATCATTTGATCAACACACGTAAATTATGTATAATGGGTTCCTTCGTGTAAAAAGCTCCCGGAACGTTGTGGAAGACATATCCCATCCGGGGGTCCAGAACAGAGCGTCCCCTCCACCTGCTCCTCTCTGTCCTCTAAAGCAACTTCTGCCCGACTTGAACCCTAAGCTTTCCTCTAGCACCCTCATCATTCTTGACCACACCCAGGGAACCACTGGTACTCTATTTTACTTAATATTTTTATTGAATTTATATTCATTCTTTTTTACTTAAATGGATTTAATTTTTAAAAGAAGTTTTATATTATTACTATGTATAGAAAACTAATAGCACTTACCATAAATATGAAATAACCATTAAAAAGAACTTATAATGGAAACAAACCATGTAATTAAATTTCGGCTCAATATGAAGGCTTGATGAAGCCTGAGTCCTTCTCTTTCTATTAAAAGGGGTGGCCAGCCAGTGTCACAGAGACATTCAAGCTGTGCCGGAGCCAAAGACAGTCTTCTTCCCTGACCTCGGGGGGACTGAAAGTGTCCAGGCAGGCCCTAGCTGGACACCACGCTGGCTGGATACCATTAAACTCCCCTCGAGTTTCCATGGCAGGACTGCCCCACATTTTTGGGCCCAAATCCAGATCAATGATCCCATCACTGTTCTCTTAGGCTTCACAATGCAGGTGGAACAGATAACAGTCCTCCTTCCTGTGTGCTATTGTAGAGGGTATTGCGGAGTGGTGAGGAGAGGACCCAGGAGGCTGGGAGCTGAGTCCAGCTCTGTAGTATGACTTTGGACAAGTCACTCTTTCTGTCTCCCATCATCAGAATCCAGGGTGGTTTTTGTTGCTGCTGTTGTTGTTGTTTTGTTTTTGTTGTTGTTGTTTTGAGACAAAGTCTCGCTGTGTCGCCCAGGCTGGAATGCAATGGCACAATCTCACCTGCAACCTCCGCCTCCCAGGTTCAAGAGATTCTCCTGCCTCAGGCTCCCGAGTAACTGGGATTACATGCACCTGCCGCCAAGCCTGGCTAGTTTTTTTATTTTTAGTAGAGACGGGGTTTCGCCATGTTGACCAGGCTTGTCTGTCTCGAATTCCTGACCTCAGGTAATTCACCTGCCTCGGCCTCCCAAAGTGCTGGGATTATGGGCATGAGCCACCCTGCCCAGCTCCAGGGTGGTCCTGATGGCTACAGAGCTTCTCCAAGACCACGCACCTTCTAGTTCTCCAGCCTCCTGTACACACATGAAAACTAAGACATTTTTAAAAGCATCTTACTGGGTATACACTCAAAGGAATATAAGTCACTCTACTATAAAGACACTTGCACATGTATGTTTCCTGCAGCACCTTTCGCAATAACAAAGGCATGGAACCAACCCACATGCCCATCAATGATAGACTGGATAAATAAAATGTGGTACATATAGACCATGGAATACTATGCAGCCATAAAAAGGAATGAGATTCTGTCCTTCGTAGGGACATGGATGAAGCTGGAAACCATCATCCTCAGCAAACTAATACAGGAACAGAAAACCAAGCACCGCATGTTCTCACTTATAAATAGGAGTTGAACGATGAGAACACATGGACACAGGGAGGGGAACACCACACACGGGGGCCTGTCTGGGGACTGGGCGGCAAGGAGAGGGAGAGAATTAGGACAAATAGCTAATGCATGCAGGGCTTAAAACCTAGATGTCGGGTTGATAGGTAGAGCAAACCACCATAGCACATGTATATCTAAGTAACATACCTGCACGTTCTGCACATGTATCCTGGAAGTTAACCTTAAAAAAACAAACAAACAAACAAAAACATGTTTCATGCCCCCTGACACAAAGCATACATTGGAAAGAACGACTTAGGACCGTGTTATTTGAGGCTCCTTTCTCAAACTGGAGAAAGGTAATGCTAGATCATCAAAATGCAAAGCTGAATAGAGAAGAAAAAAAATAAACCTAGGGGAATCTCTAAACCCTAAAGAAAGCCAAAGCATCTTATTTTCAAAATAGAAGTCCGAGCCATGCAAAATAGAAATATCCGGACGCGAAACCAAGCTCTCCCATCATACTTAGAACCCATTTTAAACCAGGAGAGAGAATGTCAGATAATCAAAATTCACATGCGAAAACAGCCACGGTTCTTCCTGTTAGCTGCGATTAATACTAGCAGTTAGAGAAAGGCTAAAAAAATGAAGTCATACATTATTTTTTTTTCCCCTCATAGGTATGGATTTTATTTGACCTATTGCTTTTAAAATAGAATACCTTCCCAGGCACACTTTACATGATAAAACTCAGAGACAAAAGAGAGAAAATGCAAATCAATTCTACATTACATGTATGTTGCTGCATTTGGCAAAATCAAATGAGATCTTTTCATCTTCTTACTGTAGAACAAAAACAGAGCAATATTATGAAATCTCACAGAGCTTTATTTCTCGGCGTCTTTTGTGTCCAGCCTTTTAAATTCAGGTTTTTCTGCCTTTTTTACTGACAAGCCCACAATTTTCAGAAAAGAAAGCTAGCATTAATTAAGACAGTGCCAGATGTAATTTTCTTGGGAAGTAAATTTCTGCACAACTAAAGGTTACGGAGACCTTTTCACTGTCAAAATTTACTACAGCCTGTGAATGTTAATGTTTCTAATGAAGACATGTTCTCTGTCCCTGAACTTAAAAGTACCCAGAGAAGAAGGCAAAGAGAAAAAAAAAAAAAAAAAAAAAACTCCATTTGACGAATGTATCTGGAGCCTGTGCATTAATGTAGGGAACTCTCGGCTTCTGGTGCACGTTGTAATTATAGTGTTTGGATAGCCTTGTTTTCTAAACAAGGAATATTGCCATAAATTGGCAATTTTGCATGAGGAGTGGGATTGTAGTAGGTTCCGTATGTTACAAATGAGCTCCTAGTATAGTAAGCATTCGCCCCATTAGGCTTAAAGATGTTCACCTTCTGACTCTGGGACAGGTGGGGAGGGAAGCTGGCGGGAGACCCACGTCTTCCAAGACTGGCCACCAGCATTGGCATGGGAGGACCCTGGGTTTCCCGTTCTCTGACCTCTCAACGTCTGTGCTCAGAAGGCTTTTGCAGGCTGCCTTGGTGTCTGAAGGCACAAAATATTTTTTCTTTTTTCTTTTTTTTCTGGCCAGTCTTTTAATTTCGTTTTGGAGGCTTGAACGCCAGTTACATCAGCATTTTCTATCTAACTCCCAGGGAGAAGACCGTGTGGATGGAGAGGAAGCAGGGCCTTCCACCTCTCCCTGGGGAGCATGGCGGTGCCCTTGCTAGAGGTTCCTGGAGTAAGACATTGACAGGACCCAGTTTCACGACTTCTTGATTTTTTCTCCTTTAGTAAGTTGAGGAAGGAAGTACCATGACCCTATTTGGGATTAAAAGACAATCATTTTGTTCACCTAATAATGCTTTTCCAGGAATCTCTTTTAAGGAAACAATCCATAATGACCACAAAGATGTGCACACAAAGATGTCCTCCTTATACAAAAATGGCAATGACAAGTAGAAGAATAAAAGACTGAATGTTCAACAATGTGGAAATGATGAAATAAACTATGATACACTCATAAAATGGAATATTACACAAGCATCAGCCTTTTTGATTAAGTAGATACTTCAGTCAAACGGAAAGTATTTATATCCTATAACATGTAAAAAGCAAGATACAAAATTTTGTGATCTTCACTTTGTTAAAAGAAAAAAAAAATGCCTGATTTGTGCAATAAACTATATGATTACTGCTCCAAAGGTGAATTTGGGGATGCTGTATCCTGTGCAAGAAGAAATCACGAGGATTCAACCATCCACATAACTCATATAAAAAAAATAAGTTTACAAATAAAAAACAAAAGCTAACAATTACAATGAAGTAGCACAGATTCTGCCCCCTGGTCCACTGGGGTGGACAGAATCTATGTCTCAGAGTGGGACTGAGGTGGAGGCGTCACTGAAAAGCTTCCTCAGTCTCAACTTGGGGCCGGGCACACTGGCTCACACCTGGTGGGCGGATCACTTGAGCCCAAGGGTTTGAGACCAGCCTGAGCAACAAAGTGAGACCTTGTGTTACTACAAAAAAAAAAAAAAAAAAATTAGCCAAGCATGGTGGCATGTGGCTGTAGTCCCAACTACTCAGGAGGCTGAGATGAGTGGATCGCTTGAGCCTGGAAGGTGATGGTTGCATTGAGCTATAATGGCACTACTGCACTCTAGCTTGAGTGACAGAGCAAGACCCTGTGTCAAACAACAACAACAAAAACATTGAGTTGGCAGATCCTGGGAGACTATTCAGTGGTCATTTTGCCTCTTGGTGATTTTCCCTTTGTGCATGGCTTTGGGCTCTACCTGCCTGGGAGGATAGCACACGTCCCTGTCCCCCACTCCTGTGCCTGCCCTGCCCCTGGCATGCTCCTGCGTGCTCATCCTACAGAGCCTCTCCTCTCAGTCTTACCTCTTTGCCCTCCTCCAACCAACTGGGATGATTCTCTCAACTGACTCCCTTGGAATTGCCCCAGACTCTTCCAATCATATCTCTGCAGGGCATCTGGAGACCGGGCAGCCAGCAGATGTCTGTGGAGTGTCTGTATCATCATCTGAAAGGGTGCCCTCATTCAGACGGTGACTGAGGAACAGAGGAAAGCCCACAGCAGACGAGCGAGCTTACAGCCGTGGAAGGGAGTGGAGGAGAGTAGGGCAGGAGAACAAGGAGAACATATGCAATGCGTTACCTCCAAACACCTCTGTCCCATCTGCCTTCGGGACTCCCAGCCTGACTCTAGGAAAGGAAGAAGAGCAGGAGGAGAAGTAAAACCCTGGATAAATCCAGCCTGGCCCAGGATTCACACTTTTCCAGTGGACCACGGTTCTCTGACTACGGTGAGTGCTGTCCCCAGACCGGCAGCATCGGTGTCACCTAGGACCTTGGTAAACATGCAGATTCTTAGGCCTCACCCCAGACCTCCTCACTCAGGAACTCTGGGGAGCTGGGGCGCAGCCCTCCAGCTGCTGCCGAGGAATACCGAGGTGTAGGAGTCACAGTGCTAGAGAGACAGTGGGATCCAACGTATGTCCAGTGGCCTTTGCTCTTGAACAGAGCTAGAGTTAGAAGGAGGCGCATGAGTTTGAGTTGTTTAAATGATGGTAAATGCGCCAGGCACAGTGGCTCATGCCTGTAATCCCAGCACTTTGGGAGGCTGAGTGGGCAAATCACCTGAGGTCAGGAGTTCAACACCAGCCTGGCCAACATGGTGAAACCCCGTCTCTACTGAAAATACAAAAATTAGCCAGGCATGGTGGTGTGCACCTGTAATCCCAGCTACTCGGGAGGCTGAGGCAGGAGAATCGCTTGAACCTGGAAGGCAGAGGATGCAGTGAGCTGAGATGGTGCCACTGCACTCCAGCCTGGGTGACAGAGTGAGACTCTGTCTCAAAAAAAAAAAAAAAAAAAAGACAAAAGAAGAAATGATGGTAAATGAGTGACTGATGGGTTGATGTGTTCTGAATTGACTGACGATCCAACAGTCTGTGTCGCTGCAGACACGGGGTGACGCGGTCTCTCAGGCTGTCTGGAGACAGTGTATGCATCACTCTTCTTCTGTGCTCTGTGAGGTTTCCCTGAGTGTGCCCGGTCAGTGCCCTGTCCCACTGCCATTTACCTGGTGAGTTGAAGTGACTGTCCCCTACCTGGCCCACATGAAAACCATGCCTTTCCATCATGCTCAGATTACTAAGCAAACCACCAAAGTGCCCAGGTCTACAAAGGCCACACACAGTCAGCCACATGCGTCTGGGGGTCACCTGAACAGTCTAGGACAGCAGCAAGGAAGACCTGTCAAAATGACAACTGGCCACACTCCACCTCCACTGTCCAGGAGGGATTTGTAACTTTAGAGCTCACATAGGTGAAGGGAAGAGCAAGAGCGAATCTGAGACCTGGATTACATGATTTGAATCCCAGGGTTGACCCAGAGGTGTCCACATTCCCCTGCTGCTAAAAATAAGACACACCTGATGACTTTCACCAGTGCACTGTCCCCAGGCTCCTGTAGGGATTGCAGCACAGGATGGATTCCTGCAGGCTACCCCAGATAGGGCATTTGGACTTTAGGGCTGGCTGTCAACATTAGAGGGGCAGTGATAACGGAACAGCAAACCTACCTGTACACCTATTACTTTTCTCTTTTTGTGTGTTTACAAAAGTATGAGTTTCATACCCAGCACCCCCACCCCGAGCGCTCTCCATCTCTATTATGCAAAATAAGTCTTTTATTTCCCCCTTCCTCCTTGCCCCCTTTCTTCCTCCCCTCCTTCCCTCTCTTCCCTCCTGCCTTTTCTCTCTCTGCCTCCCAGCCCTAGTAGAGTGACTGAGACACGTGAGTAGGTAAATCACAGCCTGGCTGAGCCGTATGTGGAGATCCAAGGTTGCCAAAGTGCTGATGAGCTCTCTGCAGGTCACAGTCTCAACTTCTCCCACCTGTTATTTCCCGCAAATGCTCATTCTCTCAACAGGCTTGTAGCATAGGTCTAAGGGAATCTCTGTAACTCACCCATTTTCTTTGCAAACGGTCATTGAATGCCCCTCTGCCAGCTCTGAACTCGGAGGGTCACAAATACTGATGAGATAGGGCCTGGCCCTCCAGTGTGGACCAGCACCAACCATGGAAGCCACCTTGTAGGAATCACCTAGAGGGGCCAATGAGATCCCCAAGGGGCAGGGTGCTCCTGCTCCCAGGGCCTCAGGCAAAATTCACTTTCTAGAAGACATCTCACAGAAGAGGAGGCTATGAGAGTCCTCAGGGCGATGAGGGGAAAGTGATTTATCTCATCACAGCATCTTCTGATCAGCCCTGTCTCACCTGGCAGGTGCAAAGAGCTTGGAGTGGAGGCACAGTGGGATGCCGGGGGTAGAAATGTGGCTTCAGCTCAAAGCTCCGAGAAGAGGGTGGCACGTGAGTCATGAAATATAGGTGGAGAAGGTCACTGAAATGGAAAATTTCTCTGCATCCGTGGAAAGGGCAGACTCGGAGAAGCTGGGAAAATGACATCAGTGAATTCGCCTCAGGATACGAAAATGCATGTGCCTGTGCTCAAGAACTGCCCAGACCTCCAGGGCGTGATCTGCAGCGGGTGCCCCGGACCTGGAGAGGGTGAGCTGCTGTGAACGCCCCGACCTGCAGAGGGTGATCGGCCAGAGGGTGATCTGCCAGAGGGTGATTGTCTGTGAACGCCCCAGACCTGCAGAGGGTGATCTAGGGTGAATGCCCCAGATCTGTAGAAGGTGATCTTCGGTGGGTGCCCCGGATGTGCAAAGGGTGATCTGCAGTGAACGCCCCAGACCTCCAGAGGGTGATCTGCGGTGGGTGCCCCGGACCTCCAGAGGGTGATCTGCAGTGGGCGTCCCGGATCTGCAGAGGGTGATCTGCGGTGGGCGTCCCGGACCTCCAGAGGGTGATCTGCGGTGGGCGCCCCGGACCTCCAGAGGGTGATCTGCGGTGGGCGTCCCGGACCTCCAGAGGGTGATCTGCGGTGGGTGCCCCGGACCTCCAGAGGGTGATCTGCGGTGGGCGTCCCGGATCTGCAGAGGGTGATCTGCGGTGGGCGTCCCGGACCTCCAGAGGGTGATCTGCGGTGGGTGCCCCGGACCTCCAGAGGGTGATCTGCGGTGGGCGTCCCGGACCTCCAGAGGGTGATCTGCGGTGGGCGCCCCGGACCTCCAGAGGGTGATCTGCGGTGGGCGTCCCGGACCTCCAGAGGGTGATCTGCGGTGGGCGCCCTGGACCTCCAGAGGGTGATCTGCAGTGGGCGTCCCGGATCTGCAGAGGGTGATCTGTGGTGGGCACCCCGGACCTCCAGAGGGTAATCTGTGGTAGGTGTCCTGGACCTCCAGAGGTGATCTGTGGTGTGTACCCCGGATCATCAGAGGGTAATCTGTGGTACGTGTCCTGGACCTCCAGAGGTGATCTGCGGTGGGCACCCCAGACCTCCAGAGGGTGATCTGTGGTGTGTACCCCGGATCATCAGAGGGTGATCTGTGGTGGTTGCCCCGGATCATCAGAGGGTGATCTGCGGTGGGTGTCCTGGACCTCCAGAGGGTGATCTGCGGTGGGTGTCCTGGACCTCCAGAGGGTGATCTGCGGTGGGTGTCCTGGACCTCCAGAGGGTGATCTGCGGTAGGTGTCCTGGACCTCCAGAGGGTGATCTGTGGTGTGTACCCCGGATCATCAGAGGGTGATCTGCGGTAGGTGTCCTGGACCTCCAGAGGGTGATCTGTGGTGTGTACCCCGGATCATCAGAGGGTGATCTGCGGTGGGTGTCCTGGACCTCCAGAGGGTGATCTGTGGTATGTACCCCGGATCATCAGAGGGTGATCTGCAGTGGGTGCCATACTAAAATCTAGCCAGGCACTAATGGTGTCTTTTCCCTTGGTCTCACCCTTATTCCGGCAAGGATAAAGGGCCCCTTCCAATCATCTGGAAGACCCAAAGAGGCCCCACAAGAAGAAAGCCTCCCACTGGCCCCATGAAATAAGGGATGTCCTTCCTTCCATTCAGAATTGTAGTTTCTCATCCTGAGAGTTGAAAGAGAGGGCATAAGAAGACACTATCCTTCCCAGAGGCCAAGGATTCCAGGTTAACAATGAGGCCAACAGTTATTTTATACCATACACATACTTTTGAAATTATAATGCAGCTTTGCCAATTCTCGTTGAGCTTGGGGACCACTGTGACACTTAGCTTATTTTCTGCCCAGCTTCCCTCAGGCTATCACAGGCTCTTGTCTGATAGAAAAACTGGTAGAACTCTCTAGTTCTTTTTCCCCAGTCACCATAGCCATTCCAGCAAACAAGACCAAACCACTCCAGAAAGACATAGGCTGAGCCTTGCGGTAGGTGGGGCTGGAAAGGGTGTGGACACGAGAACCATTTCCATTTCAGATACTGAGGCTGAGGTCTACAGATCCTAAATGCCACACCCAACGCACAGAGCTATACCCAAAAGATCAAATCCTGGAGCTCAGGCCTAGCCTGCTCCAGCAAGCAAGCTCTTCACCCTGTTCCACTCACTCACCAGCCCAGTTCCTCCTCCTGCAGGAAGCCCTCCTGATTGACTCCGGCCTGCTTCACACTCCTTTGTCACATACATGGTACCTCTCTGGGTTTGGTCACTCTCTGGCAGCCTTGGACCTGTGATGTGACAGGTGCTCTCTTTCCCCTTGTTCCCCTATCTGGGCACACAATGGCAGGAGATGCACAGAACCCATTTGCCAACAGAATGCACTGCCTGCTGAAAGAGCTCCAAATTCTCAGTCTTCAGCCTGGGCAATCTACAAGGGGTGTGGTGGGTCCCGGGGGAGATTAACTTATGATCTCTGGGCTCATAGGAGCCTTTGGAGGGAGGCCTGTGGACTGCGATGCTGGCTGAAGAAGAGAGAGAACCAGTCCCGGAATGAGAAGGGGACAGGAGAGGGGCTGTGATGGGAAAGCTAAAATATACTGCCTTTGATTTTCATGCTAGCAAAACCCTGGCTTGCCCCACAGCACCAACACATGGCTGAGGGAGAGCAGAAAGAGAAATTCATACGCAGCTGCTGGACACTGAAGATTCTTGGCATCTATGAATAACCAAGACTTCCACGGCTGCCCCAGTGAGTGGCAAGGGATGTGGCCAGCTGCCAGGAGTGCTGCGGCTAGGGCGGCCGGCAAGCCCATGCCTACCAGTCAAGACCCTGCAGCTACAGCTCATTACACCCCCAAACCCAAAATGGTCAGTTTTTTTTGTTTTTTTGTTTTTTTTTTCATTTTTCAGGAGAAATTGCAAATCTCGCTCTTTACATAGGCTATTCCAATTAAAAATTTTATATCATTGAAAACAATTTCAACACTCAACAGACCAAGTGAAACCTTTTAATGGGCCAGGTGAGGCCTGAGGCCCTTCCGTTGATGGCCTCTGATTGGAGCTCAGTCCTTCCCCCTTTGCTTGCTCTCAGAGGAAAGGACAGGGCTGGGGACACAGCTGGCAGCTGCCAGGGGCTTCCCTTTTTGGGAGTCCTGGTCAGGTGGCACTTCTCTTTGGGAGTGCTGCCCCATATCCGTGACAGTGTCCCCTCCAGGCGCCAGGCCTCCTGTCCTTGGTCCTCCCTCCCCTGCTGTTGTCAAGCACAAGCTCAGCCCGTGCGCGGGGTCCTGAGTCCCTGTGCCTATCTCTCCAGGCACTTCCCACTGTTTCTGTTCATCCAGCTCTGTCCCCAGCAGGATGCTGCTGCCCGCCTGCCTGACAACTGTCAGCCCGAGGTGTGGACACCTTCTCCTTGGTGGCTTCCCCTTTTTCATTAGGTTTGACAATGCGTTTTTCTGAGATTAATAGTGCAGGGGGAGCCAGGATATGAGGCTTTTAGTGGTGACAAACTGCCAGGCCCAGGTGGCTATGGAAGTGGTGCAGCAGGAAGAGGCCAACACAGCGCCCCATGGGGCTGGAGGAGAAGGAGTGAGGGCTGCTATGTCCATCAGAGCCTGGATCTGGCTGGACCGGGGCAGCCCCTGCTCCTCATCCCTACCCTTTCCCAGGCAGCAAAGTCAGTCCTGCTCAACCCCGGCACTGCTTGCTTCATCTCAGAGGAAAACACAGGGCTGGGGACACAGCCTGTCCCCAGTAGCAGAGATCCCACCCCCCGCACACACAGTCTCAACACACCTGTGAGTGTCTGTCGTGGGCTGCTGCTAGGCCCTGGTGCTCATCAGAGCGTAGGAAGAGGCCATGAAGGCCAGGCTCCCCCTGCTCAGGCACTTCTGTTCTCAGCCCTGTTAGTCCTGTCCTCCTGGTTCCTTCGTCTTCCACCAGCCCAACCTGGGAATCTCCAGAGAGAGGAGGGCTTGAAAACCCGAGGAAGCAAGAGTGCACACCCATCTGGACACCTCCGTGACACCCATCCCTACTATCTACCTTCTGTCACCACCACCCAGTACCGAGAACAGCAAACCACACCTTTCTTATTGTGTGGGAAGAAAGGGCCTTGGGGTGTAATCCAGGAAATTCAAGGGAAAGATGCACATCTATTAATTCTCAAAAACATTTTTTCGAGATATAACACTCTCTTCACATCCAAACACATATGCACACATGCATAGATACATACAAGTGTATATATATATATACACACACACACACACACACATGCATGCTCAGAAACACAAGCATGGCCTCACATATGCACATATATGCACCTGCTTACACAGGCTCAAAAGCGCATGTGAACTCAGAGGTGTACTTCTACGTGCACAAGCCAGACATGCACACTTACTCTCTCTCTCACACACTCACACACACACACACACACACACACACACACACACACCCCTGCTCTTTCCCTGGGAACCGCCTCTGGCCCTAGCTCAGGTGCAGCTTGAATCTCTAGGCTGGAGGGGCCTATAGGGATGTGATTCAGGTCCTACCTTGGATCAGTGAGCAAGCTGCAGCCCAGAGAGGTGGAGTTTTCCCAGGGCCACACAGCTTTTCAGGACGTGAGCTGAGGTTGAAACCCTGACATAGCTACTCCAACCCAGGGTCTTTGTCCAGATGAACTAATTCCTTCGACTTTTTGGATAAAAATACTTCGCAGTTTATATTACTTCTTTTAACTTTCCTGATTCATTTGGGAGGTCACTGTCATTATGACGACTGAACCTGTTTTCTGGATTGGCCTAGACGGGAGAAATGTCTCACCCAAACATGGAGCTGGTAATCCAGGCAGGGCTTGTCTCCAGACTCCTGGCTGCAAGGCTGAATCACTTGGGTCCACTCAGCAGCCTTCACCTCTCCTAAGCGACTGAATCCTCACCTGATCCAATGGAAGTCCTTTCTCTGCCCTCAGCCCTCAGCTCTGTTGGACCATGGGAAGAATGGAGCTGATGGTAAATATTTTTGGACGACATGTAAAAATGGTGTGACCTTGGGCAGGTCACTTCGGCTACCTAGGCATTCATTTACCAAGCTACAAAATACAGGGAGAGTGGCAATAGCTATCTTTCAGTGTTGTTTGAATAACTAAACTCATAAATATACATATATTTTTAGATGGCAGGGCATTGTACAAAAATGTGAGAAAATGTTATTGACAACTGCTTTAAAGAGCTTAGGACAATGATGGCACAGATGGGGCTCTTTCTCCATGGAATCTCTCATTCTGTCGTTTGTCTGCTATGGCTAGGACACAACTGTCAAAGTCAGGTGACTGAATGCAAAAAGATATTTACAATGACTGAAACCAACAAGAGACTAATATCAGGACTAGAGGACCTCCTGCAAAACAAACAGAAAGACAGCAGCCTAATATAAATATGAGGGAAACGTATGAACAAGCAGGTCTCAGAAGGGAAAACCCAAAAAGTTTAGAAGCATGTGAAGAAGTGTTCAAAATCATTAGTAATCAGAAAAACACAATCTTTTTATTTTTATTTTTATTTTTTTGAGACGGAGTCTCACTGTCGCCCAGGCTGGAGTGCAGTGGTGTGATCTTGGCTCACTGCAAGCTCTGCCTCCCAGGTTCACGTCATTCTCCTGCCTCAGCCTCCTGAGTAGCTGGGACTACAGGCGCCCACCACCACGCCCAGCTACTTTTTTTGTATTTTTAGTAGAGACGAGGTTTCACTGTGTTAGCCAGGATGGTCTCGATCTCCTGACCTCATGATCCACCCGTCTTGACCTCTCAAAGTGCTGGGATTACAGGCGCGAGCCACTGCACCCGGCCAGAAAAGCACAATTTTAATGGATGAGCTGTTACTTGGCAACTATTAGGCAAAATTAGTAAGAGGCAATGCTAAGTAAATAGCAGAGACATGAGGGCGGAGGGGCCTGGGGCACTGATGGTGGGAGAATAGACTCTGAAGCCCTGCAAAGGGGCTGCCTCTAATATTTCTTGGAGATTCAAACCCTGAATTCATACGTTCCAGCTCTCTTTTGCTGCATAGCAAGCCACCGTATACTCAGTGGCTTTAAAAAGTCAATTATTATTCTGCTCATTATCTTCAAATTAGGCAGTGCTTAATAGGGAAAGCTCACTGCTGCTCCTTGTGGCCAGGGTAGCTCAGAGGCTGGGGGTGACTTGATAGATGGGGACTGGAACCACCAGAAACTCACTCCCATGCCTGACGCTTGCTTGCTGGCCATCAGCTAGCATCCTAGTTGAGGCTGTTGACCGAGATTCTTCCAGGTGACTTCATCTTCACCACTCAGCATGGTGGCTGGGTCCCAAGAGTGAGGGGCCCCACAGATCAAGAAAAAGGTGCATGATATTTCAATGACCTAACCTCAGCATTATGTAGTACCGTTTCAACTGGCTCCAACCCAGGATCAAGAAAAGAGAATGAGAACCTCACCTTTCAATGAAGTGTCAACCTCACATTGTAGAAAGTGTGTGAGGATGGGATAGGTATGGTCACCATTTTTAGAAAATGCTGTCTTCTACATTCTATTACCCAGGATCTCTGCCCCTGGGTTTCTACCTCAAAGGGATTCTCATTCAGGTCCACAGGATATTTATGGCCATGTTACTGCAGCATTGATTTTGGTAGTAGAAAGTTGGAGGTGAGCAGATGTCCACCACTGAGAGATTAGAGAGTTGAGACATGATACACAAAACAGCATTATGCTGACACAAGAGTGTTAGCTCAGGTTGATGTGGTGGCTGACACTTGTAATCCCAGAACTTTGGGAGGACAAGGCAGGCAGATCACTTGAGGCCAGGAGTTCCAGACCAGCCTGACAAACATGGTGAAACCCCATCTCTACCAAATACACAAAAATTAGCTGGATATCGTGGTGCGTGCCTTAATCCCAGCCACTTGGGAGGCTGAGACAGGAGAATAGCTTGAACCCAGTTGCAATGAACTAAGATCATGCCACTGCACTCCAACCTGGATGATAGAACAAGTCTCTGTTTCAAAAAAAAGAAGAAAGAAAGTGTTAGTTCATGGCAATGTTAATGGCTTATTAAAAGAGATAGATAGATCAACTGATCAATAGATTAATCAATCGATAGCTAGATATAGATAAAGACATGTAGATATCATACATATCTGATTTTAATAGGTCAATACTTAACACCATAAGATGTATAGTGCAACATCATTTGTATAAAGACACTTATACACAAAATAAAAAGTCATCTTTTCCAAGAACATTTACAAAAGAAATGAATAGTTTCAACACATTACAAATGGCATCTCATGTTTGAAGACAAGACATGGGAATGGAGAAGGAAAAGACAAAAGAAGACATACTTTTTAAAAAGAAGAGGAAGAACCAAGGAATGGACTCACTCATGCATTCATTCAATTTTTAAAACAGTACAGTTGCACCTGCTCATCCACGGTTTCATTCTCCACGGTGGCCGTTACCTGTGGTCAATCTTGGTCCAAAAATACTAAATAGAAAGTTTCAGGCCAGGCATGGTGGCTCCTGCCTGTAATTCTACACTTTGGGAGGCCGAGGCAGGTAGGTCATCTGAGGTCAGGAGTTTGAGACCAGCCTGGCCAACAAGGTGAAAGCCCGTCTCTACTAAAAAATAAAAAAAATTAGCCAGGTGTGGTGGCGGGCACCTGTAATCCCAGCTACTTGGGGGGCTGAGGTAGGAGAATCGCTTAAAACAGGGAAGCAGAGGTTGCAGTGAGCTGAGATGGTGCCATTGCACGCACTCGAGCGCAGGCAACAAGAGCAAAACTCTGTCTCAAAAAAAAAGTTTCAGAAACAAACCATCCATAAGTGTTAAGTTGCTGGGAGTTCAGCAAAGTGTGATGAAATCTCACACCGCCAGCTCTGCCTATGGAGGATGGACATCATCCCCTTGTCCTGCATATCCATGCTGTAGGTGCTGCCCACCACTAGTCACTCAGTGGCTGTCTCAGTTGTCAGACTGACAGTCGTGGAATCTCATCACGTAGGCCTTTTATCATCCCATGTCATCACAAGAAGGCTGAGTGCAGTACAGTAAGTTATTTAGAGAGCAAAATAGCATGCGCACGACTATGATAGCAGTGTATTGTCTAATTGTCCTATTTCATTCTTTCTTTTTCCCAACAAATGGCACTTGAATAACTTTGAGACGGAGTTTTTCTCTTGTCGCCTAGGCTGAAGTGCAATTGCGCAATCTCGGCTCACTGCAACCTCTGCCTCCTGGGTTCAAGTGATCCTCCTGCTTCAGCCGTCCAAGTAGCTGGGATTACAGACGTGTGCCACCGTGCCCAGCTAATTTTTGTATTTTTAGTAGACACGGAGTTTCACCATGTTGGCCAGGCTGGTCTCAAACTCCTGACCTCAGATGATCCACCCACCTCAGCCTCCCAAAGTGCTGGGATTACAGGCGTGAGCCACCATTCTCAGCGTGCCCTATTTCATTTTTAGTTATTGTTGTTCATCTCTTACTATGTCTAATTTATAAATTAAACTTTGTCATAGATATGTGTGTATAGGAGAAAACACAGGGTATGTAGGCTATGGAACTCTCTGTGGTTTCAGGCATCTGCTGGGGGTCTTGGAACATCTCTTTCATGAATAAGTAAGGACTAGTATAATAGGGAAAAAAAGTTTTTCAACAAAATAAGATGGACGACAGACTTAAACATTAAAGCTAAATCATAAAGCTTTAAGAAGAAAACAGAATCTCCTTGTGAACTAATGGCAGGCACAAGATTTTGGACAGGGGCATAGCACGCAGTGATCATTAAAAAAAAAAAAAAAAAAAAAAGCATGATAGGCCAGGTGTGGTGGCTCACGCCTGTAATCCCCACACTTGAGAGGCTGAGGCAGGCGGACCACCTGAGGTCAGGAGTTTGAGACCAGCGTGACCAACATGGCGAAACCTTATCTGTACCAAAAATACAAAAATTAGCAAGGCATAATGGTGCACACCTGTAACCCCAACTACTTGGGAGGCTGAGACCCGAAAATTGCTAGCTTGAACCCAGGAGGTGGAGGTTGCAGTGAGCAGAAATTGTGCCATTGTACTGCAGCCTGGGTGACAAGAGCGAAACTCGCCTCAAAAAAAAAAAAAAGAAAAGAAAAGCATGATGATTTATACTTTGTCAAAATTATAAAATGCTGCTCCTCAAAAGAAGCCACTATGAAAATAAAAGACAAGCCACAGACTGGGAAAAATAAAAGTAAAACATGGCTCACAAAGTACTACTATGGAGGACATATAAAAGATCCTACAATTCAATAATAAAAGGACAAATAATCCAATTAAAGAAATGAAAGAAAAATATTTTTAAAAAAACACTTCACAAAAGAAGATAAAGGGATTGCCAACAAGTATCAGAAACAGCACTCAACATCATTAGCTAATAGTGAAATGTGTATTAAAACTGCAATGGGACTCCCCTTATCACCTGGCGAAATGCCTAGTATTCAGTCCAACAACACCTAATATGGGCAAATATGTGGGGCCGCTGAGAGCCTTCCTATATTGTTGGTGGGAAGATAAAATAGTACATTCATTTTGGGAAAACTCTTGGCATTTTCTTATAAAACTAAAAGCATACCTAGCCAGTGACATGACAATTCCCCTCTTAAGTATTAATTAGGAAGAAATGAAAACATTAAGATCACATCAAGACTTGTACCTAAATGCTCACATCAGTTTTATTCAAATGGGGCAAAGGGCCTAAAGAAAATGGATAAAGAAATTTCTGGCATATTTGTATAATGGAATACTTCTCAGCAGCAAAAAAGAACAAACTATTGATACCTACAGCACACAAACGAAGCTTGAAAACTTTATGCCGAGTAAAAGAAGCCCTACCCAAAAGATTGTATGATCTATGATTCTATACAGGTGAAGATTCAAAGCAGGCAGAACTAATCTATGATGGAAAAAACTGGAGTAGTGGGTGCCTCTGTGGAGTGGGGTGGAGGATGGGTCAGAAAGGGGCTTCAGGGAACTTTCTAGAAGATACTGTTCTACATCTTGATAGAGGTTAGGGTTGTAATGGTGTTCACATTGTCAACACTCCATAATTAGTGCACTTAATATTTGTGTATTCATTTTTATGTAAACTTTACAACAAAAGAGAAAAGGCACTAAAAACAAATATTGTAGTAAATACCCAAGTCTTCGCAGGGAAGTGTACTGATAGCTGCAATTTACCTGAAATGCATCTGAAAAGTAGATTCATCAACATATACAAGTTTAGATCAATGGATAGATACATGTTTATTATTTTTTTTTTTTTTGAGACAGAGTTTCACTCTTGTTGCCCAAGCTGGAGTCCAATGGCACGATCTCGGCTCACTGCAACCTCTGCCTCCTGGGTTCAAACAATTCTCGTGCCTTAGCTTCCCGAGTAGCTGGGATTACAGGCGCCTGCCACACCTGTAATCCTAGCACTTTGGGAGGCTGAGATGGGTGAGTCACTTGAGATCAGGAGTTCAAGACCAGCCTGGACAACATGGTGAAACCCTGTCTCTACTAAAAATGATATTTTTTAACTATAATAATGTGCTAAGGTAGGATCTAGGTAAGTATACAGGTGATCACTGTAAATGTCTTCCAACTTTACTGTGTAAAATTTAAAGTGGGGGAAGAGTTAAAAATAAAAACAACAGAGATCAGACAGAATGTAAATTAGTGCAGCCACTGTGAAAAGCAGTTTGCAGATTTCTCAAAGAACTAAGAATTGAACTACCATTCAACCCAGCAATCACACTACCAGGTGTAGATCCAAAGGAAAATAAATTGTTCTACCAAAAATGCACCCATGTCTTCATCACAGCGCTATTCACAATAGCAAAAACATGGAATCAACCCAGGCGCCTATCAACTGCGGATCAGATAAAGAAATGTGCTGTATATACACCATGGAACACTCCACAGCCACAAAAAAAGAGTAAATTCATGTCCTTTGCAGCAACATGGATGCAGCAGGAAGCCATTATGCTAAGCAAACTAATGCAGAAAGAGAAAACCAAATACAGCATGTTCTCACTTAGAAGTGGCAGCTAAACGTTGGGTACACATGGACATAAAGATGGGAACAATAGACACTGGGGACTATAAGGCAGGGGAGGGAGGAAGAGGGGCAAGGGCCAAAAACCTGCCTATTGGGTACTATGCTCACTACCTGAGTGATAGGATCAAGCATATCCCAAACCTCAGCATCCCGCAGTATACCCGTGTAACAGACCTGCATATGGACCCTGTGCAGGTCTAAATAAAAGCTGTGATTCTAAAATAAAAGCTGTAAAATAAATAAATAAATAAATAAATAAATAAATAAATAAATAAATAAAATCAGAGGGCCTAGAATTGACACATCGTAATAAAGTGTCTTGAACCAAGGAATATAATTAACTAGGTCCTCTGCCTCTAAGATCCAACAAGAAAAATTCAAGAAGCTAAAATATCATGTGTGTTGAGCTGAACTACCAGATACTTGACAGTGGCAATCCTGGGTCCCCTGGTGCTGGAGAGAAGCCCTGGCACACCAAGATGCCCATAGTCATGCCAGGATCCCGACCTGGCCCTATAGACTGGGTATAAACCTTATCTGTCCACCTGAAAGGGTCCCATTGCCCAAAGGTGCCCAAGTCTCCACTGCGTCCTGAAAGCCAGAGGTGAACCCTTGCAGAGAACTGGGGAGCAGTGGCTCGCAGGGGAGCAACAGAGAGAGCCTAGGGTGCAACCCCAAGAGTGAACCCCTGAGAACTTCCATCACGCATGGTCTTCTAAGATAAGCTGCATGTCCAGTCAAGCCAGGCCAGGGACACTGCTCTGAGCTCCCAAAGCATTTGCTTCCTACACCCTCAAGCTACTTGCAAGACATATTTATTAAATGCCAGGGAGTGAATGTTCACATCTCTCCAAAATTCATGTGTTGAAACCCATGTGATGGTGTTAGGAAGTGGGCGGGGTGGGGGAGGTGATTAGGTCATGAGGGTGGGCATGCTCATGAATGGGATTCTGTCTTTACAAGTGATGGAAGGAACCACTGTTGTTTTCTTCCACTATCTGAGGACACATAGAAGTCACCTTCTATGAACCAAGAAGCGGGCCCTCCCCAGACATGACGTCTGCCAGCACCTTGATCTTGAACTTCTAGCCTTCAACTGTGGAAGCTACAAGTTTCTGTTGTTTAAAAGCCGTCCAGTGTGTGCCATTTTGTTATAGCAGCCCAGAAGACTAAGACGCAAGGCCAGAAGCAACTGGAGGGCAGAAATAGTGGCTGACTCCCCTATGCTTTGGTCAGAACTGCTCAGGAAACATTCAGGGAATGAATGAATGAATGCCTGACTCTCTGCAAAAATGGTTCAGGGGCAACCGTGCCAAGACCGGATTCTCTTGGCCTGAGTACTGGGAAGTGCTTAGAACAGAACTCAAGAGGGTTTTTAAAGCTTTCTGGTATCATCTAGAAGATTTCTTCATTTGACCTTTTCCTACTGAAAATGCTTTCTCATTTTACTGAGTATTTTCTAAGGGCCATCAACTAGATGGTAGAAGGAGCTCTAGAAAACTCCATCCTCTTGGAGATATTTTTTTTTCTCCTTTTATAATTGGGAAGGCTGAGCTGTGGCATGTCTGCAGCATTCACAAGTTTCACAAGGATGGTAGTGGCAGAACCACAAAGTGTGGTAACAGCAAACATCAGCGTACATGGACTTCCGAGTAAGTAGGACTGGGGTGTAGGTGGCATCTCGCTTACCAGCTGCCCAGTCTTGGGTGGGTGGCCTTATCTCTTTGAGCCTCAGCTGACTCATGCTGCCTGCCTCAAAGGCTTGCTGTGAAGATTAAATGAGATAATATATGTAAATCATCCCAGGGAGAGTCAGACACCCATGACTCCAAACTCCACCACCCCCCACTTTTTTTTAAGAGTGAGATAGAGTCTCCCCCTATTGCCCAGGCTGGAGTGCAGTGGTGCCATGTCAGCTCACTGCAGCCTCTGTCTCCCAGGTTCTAGCGATTCTCCTGCCTCAGTCTCCCGAGTAGCCGGGATTACAGGCACCTGCCACCATGCCCAGCTAATTTTTGTATTTTTAGTAGAGATGGGTTTTCACCATGTTGGCCAAGCGGGTCTTGAACTCCTGACCTCAGGTGATCTGCCCACCTTGGCCTCTCAAAGTGCTGGGATTACAGGCATGAGTCACCATGCCTGGCTCAACCCCTTCTAAGAGCTCTGAAAATTCTCATATCCAGGAAATGTTGCTGGCATTAGACCGTCTTACCCAGTGAGAATTTGGCCAACTGATCCTCAGCTCAGATTTAAGGGAGTAAGTCCATCTCTGTTTGCTGTGGATGCTGCAGAAATAGCTCCCACTTTTTATTCATTTATTTTGAGACAGGGTGTGGCTCTGTCACCCAGGCTGGAGCGCAATGGTACAATCACGGCTCACTGCAGCCTTTACCTCCCAGACTCAATTGATCCTCCAACCTCAGCCCTCCAGAGTAGCCGGGACTACAGGTACACACCACCATGCCTGCCCAATTTTTATATTTTCTTAAAAGAGATGAGGTTTAGCCATGTTGCACAAGCTGATGTCCAACTCCTGGGCTCAAGCATTCTCCCACCTCAGCCTCCCAAGGAACTGGGATTATAGGCATGAGCCATTGTGCTGGGTCAGCTTCCATTTCTTGTTGCCAAAATGATAGCAGATGGAGTGACTCACCTGATATTCTCTTTATTTTATTTCTCCCCATTGGGTGAGTATGATCAGAAGGAATAACACAAGGAGTCAGACCCTCCCCATCATGAAACATAAGCCTGAATTTCCTGGGGCCTCAGGATTCCACACTAGTCCCAGGATGAATATGTACAAACTTTTAAGTAACAACGCTCCCACCAGGTGCAGTGGCTTATGCTTATAATCCCAGCATTTCAGGAGGCCATGGTGAGGGAATTGCTAGAGGTCAGGAGTTCGAGACCAGCCTGGGCAATATACCCAGACCTTGTCTCTACAAAAGAAAAAATAAAAAGAATGATCCAGGCGTGGTGGTGTGCACTTGTAACGCAGCTACTCAGGAGGCTAAAGTGGGAGAATCACTTGAGCCCAGGAGTTTAAGGCTTCAGTGAGCTGTGATTGTACCACTGCACTCCAGCCTGGGCAACAGAGTGAGTCTCTGTCTCTAAACCATAAATAAATACATGAATAAATAAGTAGCAATATTCTCAAATGCAAAAGACCCGGAGTGTTTTGCCATAGAAACCAATAATGACTGCTCCCCCTCCACCCCCAGCAAATGAGAGCTCTGCCCCACACACTGATCTCCCATTAACTCAGGCTGACCAAGGAAGCTAAGGCCACAGCCATGCCCAAACATTCTGGCCTCCGACCCTTGAGGGGCAGAGCCAAACCTCCCCACAAAGGTTAACGAGGAGATTATGTTTCTGGTTAAAGATGAGAGCAGACAAGGCCACTTGGTTTATTACCACGTTTGGAATACAGAGCACTTTACTAGAGAAGAAAAAGCACAGGATAAGAAGAAAAGGAAGCATAAAACGGAATCCACAGGGCAACAGAGCCCTCATGTCTCACGGGCATGGGGATTGAGATCTTCTTTTATTTTCTACTTCCTCCTTAAAATCTCCCCTGCTGCTCATGGTGTTCTCTGCTCTATGTCCATGTGCAGGAGATGGTCAGACCATGGACATGAGGCGTCCCATGCTGGCCCATGGGAAGGCTTGGTTTCCTGGCTCTCATTTCAGTGTGGCCATCAGTTTGATGTTCCAGACTTTAGCTTTTGTCTCCAGTGCAGATGGTCAAGCTCTTTCCTCTCCACTTGTTCATTCATCCATTCAATAGGAATCTACCCTCAGGGAGCTTACCTTTGAAAGAAGAAACAGGCCAGGCGCGGTGGCTCACGCTGGTAATCCCAACATTTTGGGAGGCTAAGGTGGATGGATCACCTGTCAGGAGTTTGAGACCAGCCTGGGCAACATGGTGAAATCCTGTCTCTACTGAAAACACAAAAGAAAATTAGCCGGATGTAGTGGTGCACGCCTGTAATACCAGCTACTCGGGAGGCTGAGGCAGGAGAATCGCTTGAACCCGGGAGGCAGAGGTTGCAGTGAGACAAGGTTGCACCATTGCACTCCAGCCTGGGTGCCTGGGTGACAAGAGCAAAATTCTGTCTCAAAAAAATTAAAATTAAAATTAAAAAAAAGAAACAGACAAGGAGCCTAAAATTAAATATCCCACAATAGGGACATATAGTCAAGTTATCTCACAAACTGAGACATGCTTAGCTTAGGATAGAAAAGTTGCATGCAGCCCAGGCAATATAGTGAGACCCAGCCTCTACCAACAACAACAACAACAAAAAACCTAGCTGGGCTTGGTAGTACACACCTGTAATCCCAGCTACTCTGAGGTAGGCGAATCATCTGAGCCTGGGAGGTTGAGGCTGCAATGAGTCATGATCACAACACTGCACTCCTAGGGGAGAGAGTGAGACCCTTGTCTCCAATAAAACAAAACAACAACAACAACAAAAACAAAAAAACACAAAGTTTTATGAACTGTAATAGGGACTCAAGAAAAGAAAAGAATATTGTCCAAATTTAGGGCTTGGGGATAAGTTTGCTAAGGAATTGATGTTTCAGAGGCCACATACAAAATTGGCAGGAGACAATAAGAATATGTAAGGAAAGGGGATGAGGAAGGAGGCAAGAAAAGCATGCTGTGCAGAGGCCCCGGGGCCGTACTCGCTGGTGCATTAGAGGTCAGGGAAGCTGGAAGACAGAAGTATTAGATATGATGTTAAATAGGAGGGATTGGCTCTTTTCTGCCTACAGACAGTGGGTCTTTATCCTAAGAGCAAAAGAAAGATTTCAAATAATTTTACACAGTATTCTGAAATCATCTGGAGGAAAGTGGGAAATCAACAGAGCTTGGTGGCAGTTTGAATATGGTGATGGGGAAGGGTTGATCAAGAGAGAACTTTCTAGAATGACTCTTGGATTTTTGCCTTTGCAACTGAACTGTATCAGAAAAATCTTCATCAATATCCACCACTATGTGACCCAGAATAGGAATCCCACCTCATCCAGTCTTGCTCTAGGATGATTAGGACCTTCCAGGATATTTTGCTGCTCTTTGTCAAGGCATAGGGGGGAAAGACAGAGATTTCATGGCCTTGATATCTGCAGTGCTCATAGCATAACTTGGGGTACCCTAAAGAAAATGTTTTGCAGGGTTGCAGAACTTCATTGACTGTGCAGCAGATTCACATATACTGTCTTTGTTTTGCCTCGCAATAGCTGAAGGTGTGTCCGGAGCTGCACGCCCCGGCCATAGCGAATAATAATTGAGGATTAAACGCCTGAGCTATATTCATTTTCACCCCACACCTTCTCCCTATCTTTGCCTTTTTTTCCCCTGTACTTATACCTCATTAAAGATGGCGCTCTTCCTGCTGCTTCTTCACTCACTTTTCCCATGCCCGGGAAAATTGTTACTTAATAGCGCAAGCGCAACATGACGTCGACCGGAGAAACCGAAACTAACCTGGCCACGCCCTCGGCAATGAGATCATTTCCGCCTTAGCCCAACCCCTTCCCTTCCAAGTGTATATAAGGCAGTGCATTACCGCCATTAAACGAGACTTGATCAGAGCACTGTCTTGTCTCCATTTCTCGTGTCTCTTTTGTTCTCCAAATTCCCACCCCCTCCTCCAGGGCCTGCTCTGACTATCCCGCGGGCCGGGATAAAGGTGGGAGGGTTAAGTGCACTAAGGGTGGAAGATAATCACATTTTCATTACTTTTCAAAGATTAAAAAACCAAGTGTGCAAGGTTCATCCCAGGTGTCTTGTTCACCAGCATATACCCTGGCACAGAGCCCAGCACATGGCAGGCGGTCAGTACATGCTTGTTGAGTTAGAGAAGAAGTGGTCTGCCCAAAATCACACTGTGCAGAGCATAGGCTAAGACCTCCAGGTCCTTTGACAAAAAACACCACCCCCATGACACCAGACTCAGCCCATTTAGGGAAGGAGAAAGATGAGAACTTTTCAGGGATAAGAGTAATCAGGCATCAGGGATGTGGCTGGCCCATCTTGAGCAGCAACTTTTCCAGAAACTTGCCTAAGGTGCTTATCAAGTGCAGGCTGAGAGTTGAGGACATTGTTGGTGTCAGGGTCCAGGCTGAAACCAGTAATTTGTCACAAATGGAAAAGAAATTATGCAGTGTCAGAAGCGGGGTCAGCCTTCCGCTGATGGTAAGCTCAGAGAGGTGATATGGTTTGGATGTTTCGTGCCCTACAAATCTCATGTTGGAATGTGACCTCCAGCCAGGCGCAGTGACTCTGGCCTGTAATTATAGCACTTTCGGAGGTCTAGGGGGTTGGATTGCTTGAGCCCAGGAGTTTGAGACCAGCCTGGCAAGATGAGGAAACCCCGTCTCTACTGAAAATACACAAATAAAAACAAAAAATTTAGCTGCATGTGGTGGTGCACGCCATTAGTCCCAGCTACTTGGGGGGCTGAGGTGGGAGGATAACCTAAGCCCAGGAGAAGGTCAAGGCTGCAGTGAGCCATGATTGCCCCACTGTACGCATATGCCAGCCCAAGTGATAAAATGAGACCCTGTCTCAAAAAAAAAGAAAAAAGGAAAAGAAATAAAAAAGAAAGAAAGAAAGAAAAAAAAAGCTAACAAAAAAGAAATAAGAAAGAAAAGAAATGTGACCGCCAATGTTGCAGATGGGGCCTGGTGGGAAGCGTTTGGGTCAGGGGGGTGGATTCCCTCATGAATGGCTTGGTGCCCTCCCATGGTCATGAATGAGTTCTTGCTCTGGTACTTCACATGAAACCTGATTTTTAAAAATAATCTGGAACCTCCCTGCCTCTCTCTCTTGCTCAAACTGCTGCCTTGTGATGTACCTGCTCCCCTTTCACCTTCCACCACAATTGGATGCTTCTTGAAGCCTCACCAGGAGCAGATGCTAGTGCCATGCTTGTGCAGGCTGCAGAACTGTGATTCAAAATAAACCTGTTTTCTTTATAAATTACCCAGCCTTGGGTATTCCTTTAGAGCCATGCAAATGGACTAATACAGAAAATTGTTACCAAGGAATGATGTTTTTCTATAAAGATACCTGAAAATGTGGTAATGGGAAGAGGTTTGATATGGTTTGGCTGTGTCCCCACCCAAACATCGTCCTGAATTCCCGTGTGTTGTGGGAGGGACCCAGTGGCAAGCAATTGAATAATGGGGGCAGGTCTTTCCTGTGCTGTTCTTGTGATAGTGAATAAGTCTCAGGAGATCTGATGGTTCTTTAAGGGACAGTTTCTCTGCACAAGCTCTCTCCGTCTGCTGCCATCCATGTAAGTCATGACTTGTTTCTCCTTGCCTTCAGCCATGATTGTGAGGCTTCACCATCCACTTGGAACTGTAAGTCCATTAAACCTCTTTCTTTTGTAAATTGCCCTGTCTCAAGTATGTCTTTAACAGCAGCATGAAAACTGACTAATACAGTAAATTGGTGCTGGGAATGGAGCACTGCTGAAAAGATACCCAAAAATATGGACATGATTTTGGAATTACGTGACAGGCAGAGGTTGGAACAGTTTGGAGGGTTCAGAAAAAGACCAAAATGGTGATAATGATATGGACAATGAAATCTAGGCTGAGGTCATCTCAGATGGAGATGAGGAACTTGCTGGGAACTGGAGCAAAGATGACTCTTGCTATGTTTTAGCAAAGAGACTGGCAGCATTTTACCCCTGCCCTAGAGATCTGTGGAACTTTGAACTTGAGAGAGATGATTTAGGGTATCTGGCAGAAGAAATTTCTAAGCAGCATAGCATTCAAGAGGTGACTGGAGTGCTGTTAAAGGAATACGGTTTCATAAGGGAAGCAGAGCATGAAAGTTTGGAAAATTTGCAACCTGACAATGCAAATCCCATTTTCTGAGAGAAATTCAAGCCAGCTGCAGAAATTTGCATAAGTAACAAGGAGCCCAATGTTAATCACCAAGTCAATGGGAAAAAATGTTTCCAAAGCATGTCAAAGACCTTTGCAGTGGTGCCTCCCATCACAGGTTTAGGATAAAAAAATGGTATTGTGGGCCAGGCCTAGGATCCCCCTGCTGTATGCAGTCTAGGGACTTGGTGCATTGTATTCAAGCTGTTCAGCTATGACCGAAAGGGGTCAAGCTACAGCTCGGGCCATGGCTTCAGAAGGTGAAAGCCCCAAGCCTTGGGAGTTTCCATGTGGTGTTGAGACTCCAGGTGCATAAAAGTCAAGAACTGAGGTTTGGGAACCTCTACCTAGATTTCAGAGGATGTATAGAAATGCCTGGATGTCCAGGCAGAAGTTTGCTGCAGGGGCAGGGCCCTCATGAAGAACCTCTGCTAGGGCAGTGCAGAAGAGAAATACAGGGTCAGAGCCCCCACACAGAGTCCCTATTTGGGCACCACTTAGTGGACCTGTGAGAAGAGGGCTACCATCCTCCAGACCCCAGAATGGTAGATCCACTGACTGCTTGCACCATGCACCTGGAAAAGCCACAGACACTCAACGTCAGTCCATGAAAGCAGCCAGGAGGGAGGCTGTGCCCTGCAATGCCACAGGGCAGGAGCTGTTCAAGAGCATGAGTACTCACCTCTTGCATCAGCATGACCTTGATGTGAGATATGGAGTCAGAGGAGATCATTTTGGAGCTTTAAGATTTGACTGTCCCACTGGATTTCTGACTTGCATGGGGCCTGTAGCCCCTTGGTTTTGGCCAATTTCTCCCATTTGAAATGGCTATATTTACCCAATGCCTGTACCCTCATTGTATCTAGGAAGTAACTAACTTGCTTTGGATTTTACAGGTTCATAGGCAGAAGGGACTTGCCTTGTTTCAGATGAGACTTTGGACTTTGGACATTTGAGTTAATGCTGAAGCAAGTTAAGACTTTGGGGGACTGTTGAGAAGGCATGATTGGTTTTGAAATGTGAGGACATGAGATTTGGGAGAGGCCAGGGGCAGAATGGTATGGTTTGGCTGTGTCCTCACCAAAATCTCATCTTGAATTCCCACATGTTGTGGGAGGGACCAAGTGGGAGGTAAGTGAATCATGGGAGCAGGTATTTCCCATGCTGTTCTTGCAGTAGTGAATAAGTCTCACCAGATCTGATAGTTTTAAAAAGCAGAGTTTCCCTGCACAAGCTCTCTCTTTGCCTGCCGTCATCCATGTAAGATGTGATTTGTTCCTCCTTGCCTTCCTCCATGATTGTGAGGCCTCCCCAGTCACGTAGAACTGTAAGTCCATTAAACCTGTTTCTTTTTTTAAAATTGCCCAGTCTCAGTTATGTAGTTATCAGCAGTGTGATTGAAAACAGACTAATACAAGGTTCAAAGAGTTTGAAGGCCTCCGAAGAAGACAGGAAGATGAGGGAAAGTTTGAAACTTCTTAGAGACTTGTTAACTGGTTGTGACCAAAATGCCACTAGAAATATGGACAATGAAGGCCAGGCTAGAAAGGTGTCCTATGAAAATGAGGACCTTACTGGGAACTGGAGCAAAGGTCATTCTTGTTACACCTTAGCAAAGAGCATGGTTGCATCATGATCACATCCTAGGTCATTGTGGAAGTTTGCACTTAGGAGTGATGACCTAGGGTATCTAGTGGAAGAAATTTCTAAGCACCAAAGCATTCAAGATGTGGCATGGCTGCTTCTAACAACCTATGAATAGATATAAGAGCAAAGGGATGACTTAAAGCTGAAACTTATACTTGAAAGGGAAGCAGAACATAAAAATTTTGAAATTTGCTCCCTAGCCATGTAGTAGAGAAGGAAAGAGCATTTTCAGGAGAAAAATCCAAGTAGGCTACAAGAGCAACAACTTAGACATTTGCGTGACCAAAAGAGAGCTAGATTCTAATATTCAAGACCATGGGGAGAGGCCTCAAAAGCATTTCAGAAATCTTAAAGACAGGTCCTCCCATCACAGGCCCAGAGGTCTAGGAGGAAAGAATGCTTTCAGGGCCAGGCCTGGGGCCCTTCTGTCCCTGTGCAGCTTCAGGATACTGATCCCTGGCTGCTCCAGCTCCAGCTTTGGCTCAAAGGGCTGCAGATACAGCTTAGGCCACAGCTTTGGAGAGAGCAAGCCTTTCCTGCTTCCATGTGATGTTAAGCCTGCAGAAATACAGAATGCAAGAGTGAAGGAGGCTTGGCAGCTTCCACCCAGATTTCAGAGGATATATTGGAAAGCCCGGGTGTCCACGCAGAGGCCTGCTTCAGAGTCTTAGGCCACACAGAAAGCATCTGCTGCAGTAGTGTTGGGGGGAAATGTAGGGTTAGAGTCCTTACCAGGGCACTGTTGAGTGGAGCTGTGGGAAGGAAGTCTTCAGACCTGAGAATGGTAAAACCACCAGCAGTTTGCAATCTCAGCATGGAAAATCTACAGGCACTCAACTCTAACCTGTGAGAGCATCCATGTGGACTCCACTCTGCAAAGCCACAAGGGTGGAGCTGCCCAAGGCCTGGGGTCCCACCTCTAGCACCAAGATGCAGGACAGGGAGTCAAAGGAGATTATGTTGGAGCTTTAAAATTTAAAGTCTGCCCTGGTGGATTTTAGATTTGCATGCTGTCTATTGCCTCTTTCTTTTGACCTATTTCTCCCTTTTGGAATGGGAATTTACCCAATGCCCATGCCACCTTTGTGTCTTGGAAGTAAATAACTTGCCTTTGATTTCACAGGCTCACAGGTGGATGGAACTTGACTTGAGTCTCAGATGAGACTTAGGACTTTGGACTTACCACTAGAAAAAGTTAAGACTTTGGGGAACTGTTAGGAAGAGATGATTGTATTTTGCAATGCGAGAAAGGCATGCCAATTGGGGGGCCAAAGTCATAGTAATATGGTTTGGATGTGTGTCTCCTCCAAATCTCATTTTGAAATGTAATCCCCAATGCTGGACGTGGGATCTGGTGGAGGTGATTGTGTCACAGAGATGGAACCCTCATGAATGTCTCAGTGCCATCCCCATGGTAATGAGTGAGTTCTCACTCTGGTAGTTTATGCAAGAGCTGATCATTTAAAAGAGTCTTGGACTTCCTGCTTCTTGCTCTCACTCTTAGATGTGACATGCCTTCTCCCCCTTTGCCTTCCACCATGATTTTAGGCTCCCTGAGTTCTCACCAGTGGCAGATGCTGCTTGCCATGCCTCCATACAGCCTGCAGAATTGTGAGCCAGAATAAACTTCTTCTTTATGTATTACCCAGCCTCAGGTACTACTTTATATCAAAGCCAGAATGTACCAATGCAGGAGGGCACTCATATCCCACCTATCCCTCTGTGTTATCTCCCTCTTGTACATAAATTTTGTGCAGCTGCCTAATTCACTTTTAAGGACTAAGTTTTAGAAGCAGGACTAGACTAAAGGGTATATACATATTTAAGGTTTTATATATATAAATATATATTTATATATATTTATTTATATATATATTTATATATATATATATAGCCAAATTGCCTCCTAGAAATGTTTTATCCATTTACTTGATGACGAGCATGTATGATAATACAATTTCTTTACACATTCCCCACAGATAACTTTATATGCTTTTGTAAAAATTCTGCCATTTTTATACATTAAAATTGGTGTTTCATTGTCATTTCTTTAATTAGTTCTGACTATGCCCATTTGTATGTGTTTATTACCTATTTGCACTAATATTCTTTAGAATCTCATGTTTTTCACAACCTCTTCCCCCAGCCCACTCCTATTACGGTAAATGTTTGCTTTAAAACATTGTTGGTCTTTATTCTGCTTAAAGTAATACACCTGTATAGACAAATACAGAAAAGCATAAAAATGAAGATTGCTAGTATTACCACAACTCAGAAAGGATCGCTAATTGATTTTGTTTTCAGGTAAATAGATTTTTTCTTAAATTGATTTCTAAGTAGTTTTAAAAGTAGAAAGAAAATTCCTTATCTATAGTGTTTTTAAAAATCCCTGTTCATTTGTTTTTTGTTGTTATTGTTTATAACAGTGATGTGTTTTTAGATGAAGAAGTTAGTTTTATTCACTTCCTGTATGTTACCCTAATTTTATGCTTTGAAAGTTCTTTCCCATCCTGATCGCTGTTGTATTTTCAATAACTTTTGAAATTAAATACTTAATCTAAAATTGGTTTGCTATAGAATAGGATAGATAGATATCGCTTGAATGGTTTTTTCCTAATTATCTAGTAATTATCAATTGAACAATCTATCTTTTGCTTTTCATGAGATGCTGATTTTATCATAAATGAAATGTTTGTATACACTAGGGAATGTTTCTGGGATATCAATTCTTAACTGATCTGTCCATTCTTTTTGTCAATACCACATTGTTTTAAGTGCTATGGCTTTATAATGCATTTTAATATCTATTACTACAAGTCTTTCCTAACTCTTTCCTTACAAAATTTATTTACTCCTATTTTACTCTTCAAATGAAACTCAGAATCATTTTGTCAGTAAATGTGTATATAGACATGCAATTCTTAGGCTGTGGTTAAACTTTTATTGATTTGGGAAGAGTACACAACTATTCTACTCTATTCTATTCTATTCTATTCTATTCTATTCTATTCTATTCTATTCTATTTCATTTTATTCCATTCCATTCTATTCCACTCTACTGTAAGACAGAGGTTAGCAAATTATGGGTTGTGGGCCAAATCTGGCCCGCTGTCTATTTTCATAAGTAAGCTTGTACTGGAACTCTGCCACAGTCATTTGTTTACACACTGTTGATGACCGCTTTCATGCTATAGTGGCAGAGGTGAGTTTTGGTAAAGGCCACATGGTCACAGTCTGAAATGTTCACTAATTGTCCTCTTACGAAAGTTTGCCGGCACATGTTTTAAGGCAAAATAATTATCTCTTTTGCTTTCTTCCTCCTCATATTCAAATGTTATTATTAGGTTTCAGTTAAGATCTGTATGAGACCTGAACTTTCTTTATTTTTCTTTTAATTTTTATTTTAGATTTAAGGGCCCATGGGCAGGTTTATTACAAGAGTACATTGCGTAATGCTGAGGTTTGGAATATGATTGATCCCGTCACCCAGGTAGTGAGCATGGGACCCAACAGGAAGTTTTTCAGCCTTTGCCCTCCTCCCTGCCTTCCCCTCTTTTGGAGTTCCCAGTGTCTATTGCCCCCATGTTTATGTCCATGTGTATCCAAGGCTCAGCTCCCACTTATAATTGAGAACATGTGACACTCTGTTTTCTGTTCCTGCTTTAATTCACTTAGGATAATGGCCTCCAGCTGCATCTATGCTGCTTCAGAAAATATGATTTCACTCTTTTTTATGACTGCATTGTATTCCATGATGTATATGGACCCCCTTTTCTTTATCCAGTTCACTGTTGATGGGAACTGAGTTGACACCATGTCTTTGCTTTTGTGGGTAGTGCTGTGATGAACATATGAGTGCTGCAGGTGTCTTTTTTGTAGAAGGATTTATTTTCCTTTGGGCATATGCCCAGTAATGGGATTGTCTGAACTTTCTATCACATTTATTATCATAGTCTTTTCTGAACCTTTAACTCTCTGTGGTTCCGATGTCTGAGACTACTGTACCCATTTAATGTCCTAACTGCTGCTGATGGCAAACCTCTATCTACTGCAGCTGAGGCAAGAACTGGGCCCGCAGTCTATCAAGAGTGGCACAGATTTGCATGATATGGGCATGAGGGGGAATGAGGGTTACTGGAGCCTCTGGCTCTGGAAATACCAAAAGATAAAGGCAAGTGAGGTGTACTGGGTTCAATGGTTCTTCTTAAATCTGAGATCATGCATTTCCCCAACAGTACTGTAACATTTTACATATTTCAGAACGGCTTATGTAGGATTGTGTTTTAAGCAGGACAGATGAATATTTTGTAATTGTGATTTATAGAACATGTTATGTTTATTTTTCGCCTGGGGCCCGGGCTTGGTTTGCTTGTATCTTCTTTGTAAAGAGCTCAAACTGCTTAACTCCACCTCTCCCCTTTTTTTCCTCAATCCTTGACCTCTCAAGTATTTTCAGCCTGAGAGGTCACAAAGCAGAGAACATCTTTTGATTCAGCCTCACTTGAGGAGCTTGGCTTGAAACTTCAGACAGTAGGGATGGTGGCCACTGGCTTTGGTGAGCTGAGAGTTAACTCAAAACCCCTGGGACTTCCTACTTGTGATGGTTGTGGAGGGATTCCACACTCAGTGGTATCCATTACATTGCTGATGGGTGCCAGATGCCATGCCAGGCACCAGGGGCAAGGTAGGGACCATGACAGCCACCCTCTGCACTCAGGAGTTTGCACCTAGTGGGAGATGTAGCACTAAATAAGAAACTACCCAGTGCACTGAGGGTTCATACATCAGTAGAAGGGCTGATGAAGTTGTAGTTCAGGGAAGGCTCTTGGAGTAATTTATGTTAGACTAAAAGATGAAGAGCAAGTAAATACGAGTGATGTGTGTAGATGAACATGTGCATGCACGTGTGTGTGTGCATGTGTGTGTTCATGCATGTGTGTGTGTATGTGTGTATGTATATATATGCATGTGTATGTGTGTGTGCATGCAGGCATGTGTGTATGCGTGTGCGCATATGCATGTGCGTGTGCATGTGTATGTATTGGGAGAGGCAGGCTGTGGAGCAGACATTCCAAGTGGGGCCAAGAGCAATATTCAGGTTTCCGCTCTCCAGTTGGGTAGATGTCTGCTTGTCTGGCAGAGTCCAGGTCCTGTTATTTCAAGGTTTGGTTGTAGGAAGTGCAAGAAGAAAGCAAAAGGAATAAGTGGCAGAGCCCTTCCTAGGAGCAGGTCTGTAGGTCAGAGATGGAGCCCTGCGGGAGAGGTAAGAGCTGAAATCTGGAAGGCATGAGCCCCTGATCCTTCCCTGGACCCTGTCCCCATCCCAGGACAGCAGTTGCCATCTCCCAGGTTTCCTGTCTAGACATCCAATCCAACTGCCAACTTCCATTTTCATCTTCCACAGCAGACCCCAAAGAAATGGACTAGATTTAAGAACTACACACACACACACACACACACACACACACACACAAAATCTCATGTGTGTGTGTTGTGTGCCAGGCACTAAGCTGAGCACTCAGAAAGTAAAGACAAATGAGACATGATCCTATCCCTCAAGTGGTCCACATATCAGCTGGGGGAGTCAGGTATGTCAACAGCTAATGGCAATCTCCCACATTAAGTGACTGGAGTAATGAGCTGTACAGAGCAGAGCTCCCACACTCCCAGCATTGCCCAGGGACCAGCATGCTGGCAGTGGGACAGGACAACAAAAGCAGGGGAGCACTGTTCACTTTTTCATTCACTGAGTGCCCACTGCACTGCAGACATGGCCCTGCCTCTTGGAGCTTCTAGTCTCGAGAAGGACGTAAATAAGGAAATAGACTATGTAACACCAGGTGAAGAGTACTCTAAAATGGCACTCGCCCAGGCATGAGGAGACAGGGAAAGCTTCCCGGGGAAGGTAGCTTTTTGCTGAGACTTGAGATGGGGATGGCAGGTGATCAGGCAAAGAGGATTCTTTGGAAGAGGAGTATTCCAGGCCAGGAAACAGTATCTGAGGACACCCAGAGGAGAGAGCGAGCATTGGGTTTGAAGGCAGAGCCCTCAAGACCCGAGTGGCTCTTAAAGGTCCCGCCTCTCAACACTGTTGGAATGGGGATTTGGTTTTCAACCCATGAATGTTGGGGGACACATTGAAGCCATAGCAAGATGTTAGGAAGAAGGACTGCAGCTTTGAGTATTAAGAGGGCAGTTATGGAAGAGAACACAGGTCAGCTGAGTGGACACCACAAATCCTGATTTAAAGGAAAGGGATATTTAAATTCCTTATTTTATATAAAAAATTAATTTTTGGCTGGACATGGTAGCTCATGTCTGTAATCCCTGCCCTTTGGGAGGCCAAGATGAGAGGATCACTTGAGGCTGAGAGTTTGAGACCAGCCTGGGCAACATGGTGAGACCTCATCTCTACAATAAAAAATGGATAAAAAATTAAAACAAATGTAATTCACAGTTAAATATAAACATGTATACTTATGGGGTACAATGTGATGTTTCGATCTACATGTACATTATAGAATGATCCAATCAAGTAACATATCCATCAGCTTGCCAATTTGTCTTTTTTTTTTTTTTTTTTTTTTTTTGAGACGGAGTCTTGCTCTGTGCCCCAGGCTGGAGTGCAGTGGCGCGATCTCGGCTCACTGCAAGCTCCGCCTCCCGGGTTCACGCCATTCTCCTGCCTCAGCCTCCCGAGTAGCTGGGACTACAGGCGCCCACAACCGCGCCCGGCTAATTTTTTGTATTTTTAGTAGAGACGGGGTTTCACCGTGTTAGCCAGGATGGTCTCGATCTCCTGACCTTGTGATCCGCCCGTCTCGGCCTCCCAAAGTGCTGGGATTACAGGCTTGAGCCACCGCGCCCGGCCCAATTTGTCTTTTTTTTATGGCAAGAATGTTAAAACTCTTTTAGCAATTTTGAAATAATAATATTTTAACATTAACTGTGGTCACGATGCAGCGCTAAAACCTACTCCTCCTGTCTCACTGAAACCTTGAATCAATATCTTTAAATTCCTTCTGTAGACATGTTGGGGTTTTCCTAAAGGCAACCTCCCTTCCTGACTTTTGTTTTCCCCAGGCCTGAGTTCTTTGGGAGAGAGGAGAGGCACACATGTTTTTGAAGTGGAGGGTGGGGAAGGTTAGAAGCAGGGGTGTGATGGATGTATGGGAAGGAGTGGTGGTTGGGACTTCGCAGCCCAGAAGCAGGACCACAGGGGGCAGAGGCCTCAGAACAGAATGCCAGTGTGGCAAACACAGGCTGAACCTGTACCTGGGCTCTGGGTCTTGGGAAAGCTCCTGTGCCTGTGGCAGGTCAGGATTGGAAGAATGTCTTTCCTCATGGATTGAAGAGTTTGGATGAGGACCGGGGCTGGTACCGGGATCAGCTGAAGACTATGAGCTCCTGTTTAGTGACTATTGGCTCAACCTTTGGGATTTTAGAGTGTTCAACTCACAATTCTCACAATTGCCAATACGTGGAACCAGCCCAAATGCCCATCAATTAATGAATGGATAAAGAAACTGAGGGGTGTGTGTGTGTGTGTGTGTGTGTGTGTGTGTATAGTGTGTGTGTATATATATATATATGATGGAATATAAAAAATGTGTATATATAGTGTGTATATAGTGTATATATACACATATATTTTTATTGTATATATATTCATTGTATGTTGTATATTGTATTGTATATCTATTGTATTGAATATATGTACAATGTATTGTATATCTATTGTATCGAATATATATACAATATATTGCATATATATTCATACATATATTGTACATATACATATATGCATATATCCATATATACGTACATGAATTCATATATGTATGTGTGTATATATATGAGAATATATATATATGATGGAATACTACTCAGCCTTAAAAAGGAATGAATTAATTGCATTCACAGTGACCTGGATGAGACTAGAGACTATTATTCTAAGTGAAGTAACTCAGGAATGGAAAACCAAACGTTGTATGTTCTCACTCATAAGTGGGAGCCATGCTATGAGGATGCAAAGGCATAAGAATGACACAATGGACTTTGGGGACTCACAGGGAAAGGGTGGGAAGGGGGAGGGATTAAAGACTACAAACTGGGCACTGTGTATACTGCTCGGGAGATGGGTGCACCAAAATCTCATAAATCACCACTAAAGAACTTACTCATGTAACACCACCTGTTCCCCAATAATCTATGGAATCAAAAAATTAAATTTAAAAAATTAATTTTTTTTAAAAAGGGACAGAAAAGACAAAATAGGTGGGCTAAAATCTCCTGACAGCCCTGCTAGATGGGAATTCAAGTGAGATTTATCTTGATTTGATAAAAATATTATGACATTTCTTGCACACTTGGGTTTGTTGAATAAGATTCACTTCTCATATTTGTGTCTCCATACACAAGACAGAAGATGTATAGAAAAATAGAAATAAAAAGAAAAAATATCTACATGGCCAATTCTCAACCTAAGCCATTGTTAAATTTTGACAAACTTCTTGATTTTGCTATTAAGATTTTGGTTTTAATTTGGGGGGTGTGTGCATGTGTGTCAGGCTGTGTGTGTGATATAGCTCTAATTATACTGTAAATATAATTGCATACCTTGTCTTTTAACCTAAAATTATAACATCGACATTTTTCTCTTATTACAAAGCCTTAGTAGAATAAATCTTATAGAAAAAGATTTATAGATTTTGCTACATACTATTTAAAAGACCGAAGTAGCAAAAATCACTACTAAAAGGTAAACAGCTAACTGTAGTTGAAATTTACATCAAATAAGACAAGCAGTCAACGCCTTTATAATGTAAAGAACATATAAACAAATATGAAAAAGATAAAGAACACAAAAATATATACAAATGAAAGGTAATACATGAAGACTTGTAAGAGAGACATAGAGGAACTTAGAAGACTTTACGCTAAGTGATATAATCCAGGCACAGAGAGACAAATACAGCATGATCGCATTTATATGTGGAATCTAAAAAAGTCAAACTTGGCTGAGTACGATGGCTCATGCCTATAATCCCAGCACTTTGGGAGGCTGAGGAAAGTGGGTCAGGAGTTCGAGATCAACCTGGCCAATATGGTGAAACCCCATCTCTACTAAAAATACAAAAATTAGCCGGGCATGGTGGCACATGTCTGTAACTCTACTCAGGAGGCTGAGGCATGAGTAATCACTTGAACCTGGGAGGCAGAGGTTGCAGTGAGCCGAGATCACACCACTGCACTCTAGCCTGGGTGACAGAGTGAGATCCTGTCTCAAAATAAATAAATAAATAAATAAAAATAAATAAATAAAAAGGTCAAACTTGTAGAAGTGAAGAGTAGAATGGTGGTTGCCAGGGAATGGGGGTGTGGAAGGTAGGGAAAGGAAAGATGTTGGTCAAAGGTTCTGAAGTTTCACCTAGGTAGAAAGAATAAGTTCTGGTGACAAATTGCGCAGCAAGGTGACTATAGTTAATAATGTCTTGTAAATAACTAAAATAGAAAATTTTAAATGTTTTCACCACAGAAAAAAATTCATAAATATTTCAGGTGATGTATATGTTACTTAGGCTGATTTGATCTTTCTACAGTGTATACATGTAACAAAATATCACATTGTACCCCATAATTAAATACAGTTATTTTTCAATTAAAATTAAAAAAACAAAGAAATGACAAAGGAAAATTGTAAAAGAGGAAATACATTGGTTAACTTAGAAATTTTTTTTTTTTTTTTTTTTTTTTTTTTTTTTGAGAGGGAGTCTCACTCTGTCACTCAGGCTAGAGTGCAGTGGCTTGATCTTGCCTCATGGCAACCTCTGCCTCCCAGGTTCAAGCAATTCTCCCGACTCAGCCTCCTGAGTAGCTGAGATTACAGGTGCATGCCACCATGCCCGGCTAATGTTTGTATTTTTAGTAGAGACGGGGTTTCGCCATGTTGGCCAGGTTGGTCTCAAACTCCTGACCTCAAGTGATCCGCCTGCCTCGGCCTCCCGAAGTGTTGGGTTTACAGGCATGAGCCACCATGCCTGGCCAAAAATTTATTCTCACTAGATTTCAAAGGAATGCAAATTAAAACCTTTACATTCCAGTAATCTTTTATCAGGTTAGAAAAGACTTTAAAATATTTCTTTTCCATTGAGTAGAAACTTAGAGCTAAGGTGAAAGTATGAGAATATAAATTGGTACAAGGTTTGGGGGACACCAGCATTATGTTTAAAAGCCTTACAATTTTTCCCTCCTTTAGTTCAGTAGTCCCACTTTTGCTGTTTTCACCATAGGATATAATCAGAGGAAATCACAAAGATTTATGCACAAGAATATTCATCATAGCATTGTTTCTAATGGTGAAAAATTGGAAGTAACCTAATGTCCATCCATCAGAGATTGGTTAAGTATACTATTATACAGTCATTAGAATTTAGAAAACTGCATAAAAATGTTGAAAAATGACTTCTCCATTTCTATATGTTTCAACCATTGCTCGCCCTAAAATGCAAGAGAGGGGGGTTTGGAAGTGAAGTTTACTTATCTCACTTTCTACAATAACAAAATGTGTCTTTAGCACCTTGGAGTGTTCTAGGTTTTGTAAACATTAAGTTTGGGGCACTGATATGGTTTGGCTGTGTCTCCACCCAAATCTCATCTTGAATTGCAGCTCCCATGATTCCCACATGTTGTGGGAGGGACCCAGTGGGAAATAATTGAATCATGGGAGCGGGTTCCCCCATACTGTTCTCATGGTAGTGAATAAGTCTCACGAGATCTGATGGTTTTATAACGGGTTTCCCTTTTCACTTGGCTCTCATACTCCCTCTTGTCTGCCACCGTGTAAGATGTGTTTTTGCCTTCTGCCATGATTGTGAGACCTTCCCCACCATGTGGAACTGTGAGTCCATCAAACCTCTTTTTCTTTATAAATTATCCAGGCTTGGGTATGTCTTTATCAGCAAGGTGAAGACAAACTAATACAGGCACCCATGAAAAGTGTGCATACCCCCGCAACCCCCAGCCTTTGAGACCCACTCTTTCAAAGCCTAAGTGCTGTCCCCAGTGTGTGAAACAAACAGAGGCATGGTATGCAACTTGACCTTTGCTTCCTTCCTTCTGTCCTCTAAGCCTGCTTGCTGGGTTATTTCTTCTTTATTTCCTGGGTGCAAACTTAGATGAGCTCCCATAACTTTCCAAGTCACACGAGAATAGAAAATTCTTACAATAGTCTGAATTCACAGAAGCGCCAATTGAGTGGTTTTAAAAGCCAGTTTTACATGGTAGTCAGTTTCCAATTTCTCTACAAATTTGACTTCTCCCATTTACCAGTTCCACCTGCACAGCTGAGACCTCTCCTGGGCAGATGGGCTGCCGGGGAAGTCAGGGAAGCCTGCCGTCATGCCTCCCTCTTTTCCCACTTCCAAGCAAATGTTTCTTGGTCCTGGGCAGTTGGAGCATGGGAGAGGGAGACTGGAGAGTTTAGTGAGATTCTCACTTGGCTGGCAGATTGTTCAAAGTGACACAGGTTCTTGAGGGCTGCTTTTGTGGGTTCTACTTTGAAAAATTTGTCCAAGAAGTAGGTAATGCCTTTCACCGTGGCCTCAGCCCCTGAATTCCCAGGGGCCTATCCCCAGGGAGTTTCCCTGTGGGAGTGGCTGTGCCCTGCAAGAAGGTATTAACTCCTGCACAGCCAGTGGGAGGCATTCCTGTGGACTCTGGGGAGCAGGCTGTCCCAAGGCTGCTAAAACTCTCTCTCTCTTGTTCTGCTGACAAATCAGCCACCTCCGGGTTTCCCAAGAGGAGGCAGCCACCAGCACCTGTGACCTCCTGGCTGCAGGGCACACACCAACTTCCCCAAGCAACGCTTTTGAAGTACTTCCATCCTGTCTTGAGGTGAGGTTGTGAGGAGGGATGTAGGACCCTTATCCAACTTTTTCCAGAGAAATTCATCTAACTGGTTCTCTCCCCATCTCCATTTTCTTAAACCTTTTTAAAATCCTCAGTGTGATTGAGGGCATCCAGAATCACGGAACCAATGATAAGACGGTGCATCTGAAATTTCTGCACAATGGTAAACGCAGTAGCTACTGTCTTTGTGCCTTATCCAGTTAGGAGAGAGGAATGACCCAGGTTAACATCACCAAACAGCCTTTCTGCATGCTCTTTCCCTCACACTAAAGTTGTCATCACATCATCCTTGTGATTCCACTCTACCCTTGTTTTTCCCGCCTGACAAATGCCTGTCTGCTAAGCAAGGCTGCTCAATCACCTCTGCTTCCACAAGCCAGCAGTAAGCTTCCACCTGCCATCCTACCTAGGAACATTCCTCAATTGCAGAACACGCCTCGCCAGGTTAAAGAGTGAACGTCTCCTTTCTCTGAGCATAAATCATCTCTGCACTCCCAACAGCACATCCCTCGGGGCCTGGCACCAACTAGGTGCTGAGGCATTGCACACCAAACCATGCTCTTTGCACCTGGCATTGACCTTAGTGGTGGTATTTATAGGACTGGGCTGTTTAAGGTCAAAGTCACAAAGGAGAGGGGCAGCCCCAGATGGTGTGAAGGCTGATGTCTAGGAATGGGTCAGAGGAGAGATTGCAAAAATCTATGCCATTGTGGAAACTCAGAGGGGCAAAGACCCACCAGAGCACAGCTGACTTACAGGGTTAATCATAAGGTCCAAGTTATGGGAGATTAACCAGATAAATGAGGTGTGGTGGGCAGAAAGGGTGACTTTAGCTCTTCCGAGAAAGTAGATCACACACGTCAAGATTAATGTCTCCTGACCACTGAGTCTATTCAGGGCCTTCCTGTGTCATATTTCTACTCACTCATTCATCTTGACTGCCCACCTTGGTGCAGATGAAAGTCAAGAGCTGGTTGCACAAAATTAGGAAACCTCTGAGAAGCCCCTCAGGCCTTTCAGACACTGGCTGTGACTTTGAGCTAGTGTATAAAATTAAATAAACTAGCTTGGCTGATTGACTGACAAGAACTAGAAAAAAAAAAGAAGCCCTTTGCTTTTCCGACCTCCCACCTGTGGGGTTGGCTTAAAACTGTGCGTTAGTGAATATGAGGTGTATTTGCATATAGAGGGTAGGAAGCACAACCCTGCCAATCACAATATGCCAGGCAGCAAAGAGGGGTGGAAGTTGGTGAAGCCTTCATTTGCATATGGAAACAAGCATACGATGCACTGAGGTTTTCTCTACCGGAGGCATTTAGGGCACTTCTCTTGAAGCTGGGTGTTCATAGCGAGTGCATCACTTTCTACTTAGATCTCGTCTTTATTTAAAGTGGCTTGGGGGTGGGGGCAGGAAGGAAGCTGATGAGAGTGAAGACTCAAACTTTCCTAGTCCACCCTGGTTTGATCGCAGCAAACCCAGTCTGTAGAAAAGTGTGGCGAATATTTAGAAATTATCTAGGAAATCGGTTAATGTGGACAGCCGGAGGTGAATCGACTGGACTGAGTGTCAATCAACTGGGCTGACTGTCTTCTGAGACCCTTGACAAATGAAAAAGCCACCTGCCTTCTCCTTTATCTTTCAGCCTGAGTTGCCTGTTTACTCTGTCCATTATTTCTTTTGCTTTGCAGAAGTTTTTTTAGTTTAATTAGATCCTATTTATTTATTTTTATTTTTGTTGCATTTGCTTTTGGGGTCTTAGTTATGATTTTTTTTTTGCCTGGATGTCAGGAAAAGTGTTTCCAATGTTATCTTTAGAATTTTTACAGTTTCAGGTCTGAGATCTAAGATAACCAGTGAGTGGATAAAGAAAATGTAGTAGATATACACCATGGAATACTACTCAACCACAAAAAGGAATAAAATAATGTATTTTGCTGCAACTTGGATGGAGCTGGAGGTCATTATTCTAAATGGAGTAACTCAGGAACGGAAAACCAAATACCACGTGTTCTCACTTACAGCTAAGCTATAAGGACTCAAAGACATACAGTGATATAATGGACTTTGGAAACTTGGGGATTGGGGAAGTTGGAAGGGCTTGAGGAATAAAAGACTACATATCGGGTACAATGTACACTGCTCAGGGGACAGGTGCACTAAAATCTCAGAATTCATCACTATAGAATGCATCCATGTAACCAAAACCACTAGTGCCCCCAAAAGATATTGAAATAAAACAAAAATAACAACAACTTTAAGCCTAGGGGTCAAGCTGGAGGTTCTGGGACAGAGGCCCGGGACTACATCCCCCTCTGTGAAGCAGGTCCCCACGTACAACATGCAGTCAATAATCTCTCTTGAGCTGCAAGTTAATTCCAGAGTCTGAGACCTCGGATGGTGCTCCACCCGGCCTCCTGCCCCTGGGAGGTCAAGGAAGCTCCCCATGTTGGAAGTAAACAGTGGGAAGGTCAGACACAGGGTGCTTACGGGGCTGGCAACCATGGAAATGGGAGGTGTGCATGCGCAGATGCCCCCATAGGAAGAGAACTTGCTTTCTCTCCTAGCTTCACCACGTGTGCCGCCATCAAGGCAGGACCCTGCTTACTCATGTCCTCAGTGGGGAGGGGTGAGGTATCTAATCTCAACTAGGGAGGACCCTTCTTCCCAACACAGGGTTTGTCCTCGTCAGCTTCACTTTATTTACATGTATCCAGGCTTCTGGGAATTTCTTACTAATCTCTTTATTAAAATTCTCCCAAAGACTTGAAAAAGACATGTTTTCGGCCGGGCGCCGTGGCTCACGCCTGTCATCCCAGCACTTTGGGAGGCCGAGGTGGGTGGATCACCTGAGGTCAGGAGTTCGAGACCAGCCTGACCAACATGGAGTAACCTCGTCTCTACTGAAAATATAAAATTAGCCGGACCTAGTGGCACACGCCTGTAATCCCAGCTACTCAGAAGGCTGAGACAGGAGAATCACTTGAACCTGGGAGGCGGAGGTTGCGGTGAGCCGAGATTGTGCCATTGCACTCCAGCCTGGGCAACAAGAGCGAAACTCCGTCTCAAAAACAAAAAACAAACAAACAAAAACATGTTTGTTTTGTTTTGTTTTAATAGTATCTAGATTGTATTTCTATTGATTTTTTTCTTACTTTTTATAAATTTTAGACTCAGGGCGTACATGTGCAGGTGTGGTACACCGGTGTATTGCCTGATTCTGAGATTTGGGCTTCTATTGATCCCATTGCCCAGGTAGTGAGCGTGGTACCCAATAGTTTTACAGGCCCTGCTCCCCTCCCTTCCTTCTCCCCTTTTGGGGTGCTCAGTGTCTATTGTTCTCATCTTTATGTCCATTTGGACAACATATTTAGCTCCCACTTTTAAGTGAGAACATGTGGTATTCGGTTTTCCATTCCTGAGTTACTTCACCTAGAATCATGGCCTCCAGCTCCACCCAAATTGCTGTAAAAGACATTATTTGATTTGTCGTTATCGTTGTGTAGTATTCCATGATGTATGTGTACCACATTTTCTTTTATCCAATCCACCCGTAATGGACACATAGGTTGATTTTATGTCTTTGCTATTGTGATTAGTGCTGCAATAAACATGCGCATGCCAATGTCTTTTTATTAATAGTAGATCAATTTCTTTCCTTTGAGGAGATACTCAGTCATGAAAAAGACCTGTACTCAACAGCTGAATCTTCAAATCACAACCCAGTGCTCTGATATCAACGTCTCTTTCTTTGAGCCTAGGACTTGCCACCCTGTCCGTCCTGGTGTGTTGACCTGTGCAGCCCTGGGTAAAATTTTGTACGGTTTTTTTTCCACATACAGGTCCTGCACATTTCTTGTTGAATTTATTTCTGAACAATCTTTGTTTAGGGATGTTGTAATAAATAGGAATTTTCTAAATTAAATGTATCAACTGGTTATCTCTAATAGTGATTATTTTTATATTACATTATTTAATATTCCACTCCCCTTAGCCCTCTTTTTTTTTTTTTTTTTTTTTTTTTTTTTTTTTTTTTTTTTTTTTGAGACGGAGTCTCACGCTGTTGCCCAGGCTGGAGTGCAGTGGCGCGATCTCGGCTCACTGCAAGCTCCGCCTCCCGGGTTCCCGCCATTCTCCTGCCTCAGCCTCCTGAGTAGCTGGGACTACAGGCGCCCGCCACCGCGCCCGGCTAATTTTTTGTATTTTTAGTAGAGACGGGGTTTCACTGTGGTCTCGATCTCCTGACCTTGTGATCCGCCCGCCTCGGCCTCCCAAAGTGCTGGGATTACAGGCTTGAGCCACTGTGCCCGGCCAGCCCTCTTGTTAATTCAAGCAGTTTTTCTGTTGATTTTGTTGAATTTTCCAGGTAGGTTACCATGTTATCCAAATACAGTATTTCCTCTTTTTCAGAATATATTCTCTTCATTTTAAATTTCTGTGTGTGTGAGAGAGAGAGACAGAGAGAGTAACCTTCCAACTTTTCAATTCTGTATAATCGTTAAAATACAGTGAATTTACCTTTTCCTTAGAGGATTGATAAACTTTGCCTGTAAAACTCTCTGGTCCCAGCATCCTTATACAACTGATACACACATACACATAGAAATACACACATAGTTCTTTTACAATCCTTTATTTTTTAAGAGTCTCTGGTTTATTTGTATTTTCTAGATTTTCATAAGCCACTTTAAATGCATTTTTCTCGCAACATGATCAATTTTATGCAATTTCCATTTTTAACAGAGTTGTTCATAGAAATCTCTTAAAAGTCTATAAATCCTCTTCATATTTGTGATTATATCTTTATTCTCAATCCTGTTTTGGTCTCATTTTTTCTTGATTAGATTTCTTGGGTTTGAATATTTTATTTGTCATTTCAGAGAAACCAATTTCATTTATAGCAATTCTGCTGAATGCATATTTATGCTCGTTATTCTGTTAATTCCTTCCTCCCACTTTTCTTATGCTTCCCGCTTTTGTTGCTGATCTGTTGAATGTAATGGTCAGTATACTTATTTTTGTCTTGCCCAATATGAAAAACATTTAAGATTATTATTGTAATAATAAGTACAGCTTTGGCTGCAGCTCATACATTGTCTTATGTTGTCTCATTATTTTACAAATAGTCTATACTTATAGCTGTGTGACACCTTTTACTGAGTTACATAGGAATGTTTATTAAATTTCAAGAAGTTTCTCATTTAAATTCTATTATTTATATATAGTTTGTATGGCAATTAGGCAATACAGGCGTTACAACATTTTAAAGAATTTATTCAGATCTTTTAAAGGGTGAATGTAATTATTGCTGTAAATATTCCATGGGCACTAGAAAAAAAAAAGCAAGCATTATCTCTGCAAGGTTTGATACATTACTATTAAATCAATTTTATCAATAGGCTCCTCTGACTTTGATATATTAAGTGAGTTAAGAATAAAATATGGTATCAAATCAGAAAAATGCAATTATAATCTACCACCAGTGCTATGCTTCTCTCTATTTATCTGTATGTTTCTCATAGGCTTTCAGTATGTATTTTGATTCGATGTTATTCATGACAATAACAATAACAATAATAATAATGCCTGACATGTTTGGGGTGTTTATGACATGTTAACAACTGTGCCAAGCACACTGGACATCTTAGCTTTTCCATTCTCACAAGGATGCTATGAGGACTGTCTGCAGTTTACAGAAGAGGAAACTGACTCTCACAGAGTTCATCATTTAGGGTTGGAACGGACCACCTGAAACGGGAAAGAAAAAAGGAAACCTAAAACAAAGTGGACGTTGATTCTCCTCCTAGCGTTGGCCCTGACAGGTGTCATGGTGGCTTCGCGTTGTCCACAAGGGCATGGGCTCCCGCTCTGTATCTTGTTGCCCTCAGCACATGGCTGACTTCAGATGCCAGATTCTTAACCACCAGCCATCCTGCCTCCTTTAGGGTCCAAAAGGGAAAAGAGATGAGGGGCCTCTGACGCTTAAGGCTCTCCAAGTCACCCCAGCTATGCTCCTTCCCAAACCCGGAATGTCCCTTTAAGTTAGGTCACTCTCGCGTCCATGCCCAGCCTTGGTGGAGGCTGGAAATCAGCACCCCAAGGCCCTGCCTTCACAGGTGAAGTACGAGCCATCATCCTGAGGCCTCTTCACATCCCACAGGTGAAGCCCGGTTGCGTCCTCGCTCTCTTTGGACTCTGACCTCCTCCTCAGAACAGCAGAAGGCACGTCCTCTTACCTCCCTGTCATCTTCAAAGGCCTCCCCTCTTCTCTGGTGTTTGGCACTGGTGGGTAGCATGACCTCTTCCGTGAGCTCCTGAGAGAGCAGGGAAGAATGCAGGCTACAGACAGCTCCCTTTTCAGCCCTAGGCTCAGTACCTGTCTCGAGTTAGTACAGGAAAAGGTCCACTTTCATGGGATGGCAGAGGAAGAGTAAAGGAGAAATACACACACAAGCAAACCAACACAAATACACAAACCAATACACATACACACAAACCAATACACACATACACAAACCAACACACATATACCAACCAATACACACACACACACACAAATACACGTACACACACACCACTACACAAACCACTACACACATACACAAACCAATACACATACACACAAACCAGTACACACATACACATACAAATACACATGTTCACAAACCGATACACAAACACACAAACCAACACACATATACCAACCAATACACACACACACAAATACACATACACACACACCACTACACAAACCAATACACACATACACAAACCAATACACATACACACAAAGCAGTACACACATACAGAAACCAGTACACACATACACATACAAATACACATGTTCACAAACCGATACACAAACACACAAACCAATACACACACATACACAAACCACTACACACAAACCACTACACACAAACCAATACACACACAAACCAACACACACACACAAGCCAATATGCACATACACAAACCGATACACACACACATAAACCACTACACACATACACACAAACCAATACACACACACAAACCACTACACACATACACACAAACCAATACACACACACAAACCACTACACACATACACACAAACCAATACACACACACAAACCACTACACACATACACACAAACCAATACACACACACAAACCACTACATATTTATACACAACACATACAAACCAATACACACACAAACCACTACACAGATACACACAAACCACTACACACATACACACAAACCAATACACACACACAAACCACTACACACACAAACCACTACACACATACCCAGAAACCAAAACACACATACACACCAATACACACACACAAATCGATACACACATACAAACCAATAAACACACACAAACCAATACACACACAAAAACCAATACACAAACCAATACATATACGGGCCTATATACATACACACATGCAAATACACACACAAAAATCAGTACACACACACATACACAAATACACACATACACAAACCAATACAGGCATATACATACAAATACACCTACACACACCAATACACAAATACACAAACTAATACACACATACACATACAAATACACATATACACAAACTGATGCACACATACACAAACCAATACACACTTACACACACAATTACACATACACACAAACCAACACACACACATACACAAACCAGTACAAATACACACAAACCAATAAACACATACGAATACACACACACAAACACACACACACATAACGCAAATAAATAGTTCAGTACATTAGCCTGACACTCAAATAAGATCACCGAAGAAAACTTTGAAAAGAAAGGTATTTTCCCTAAGAATTTAGTTAATTATTACTTGGGTTCTTTTCAGATTAGCATCTTTTTTAAATTATCTTTTCTACGTGGCGATGGCTGGAGCTGAGGAAAGTTATTAGTATGGTGAACTTTTTACTTTAATCTCATACGAAACTCATGTATTAAGTCAACTATTTAGAGGCGACCTTTCTTTTCTTTTTCAATTTTACAATCTCTTTTTGTTGTCTAGCTAAAACTTTGAGAAGAATGTGAAAAGCTGAAGGGAGTGTTAGCATTCTTGTTTCTGATTTAAACAGAAAGACTTCCAATATTTTACTATTTTAAAATATTTGCTGTGATTCTTAATTCTTACTTTAACAAGTCTCTTCCTTGTTATAACTAGCTTGCTAATAATTTTAATAAGAATGGATATTAAAATCTATCATCTTTTGTGATTATCACATTTTTTTCTGTTCAATCTTTTAAGTTAGTTAATTATAAGATAGATCCTCTGAGGTTGAATCCACTCTGTCTTCCTGGGTTAACCGCAGTGAGTCGAAGCTTGCTATTTTTTATATTATTGTTACAATAATATCTGTATTGTTTCTTTGAGTATCTTTGAGTATATGTTCAAATGTAAGCATGGCTAGTTTTTTTTTCTTTCCTTTTCCTTTGTTGACTGTTGTAAAAAGCTCTTTATTTGGTTTAGGTGTGAAGTTAAACTAGGATTCTAGAATTAGTTGAGGAGTTTCACATTTTTATTTTTCTGGTCTGAAAGAGTTGATAGTGTATACAGTATCATTTTTATTCAGTAAGAATTTCATAGAATAGACCGGGAGCGATGGCTTACGACTGTAATCCCAGCACTTTGGGAGGCCGAGGCGGGCAAATCACGAGGTCAGGAGATCAAGACCATCCTGGCTAACACGGTGATACCCCGTCTCAACTAAAAATACAAAAAATTAGCCAGGCGTGGTGGTGGGCGCCTGTAGTCCCAGCTACTCGGGAGGCTGAGACAAGAGAATGGCGTGAACCCAGGAGGCAGAGCTGGCAGTGAGCCGAGATTGGGCCACTGCACTACAACCTGGGCGACAGAGCGAGACTCCATCTCAAAAAAAAAAAAAAAAAAAGAATTTGGTAGAACTTACCCATAAAGCTATCTGATCCTGTTAACATTTTTAGGGATTGATATGTGAGTCCCTTTCATTTTATTCTATGGTTCTTAATATATTTAGGTAGTCGATCCTACCTTTAGTTGATTTTTTTCCACTTTTATTATCTTTAAAAACCTAGTTTAAATGTTCACATTTGTTACCATAAAGCTGTGTGTAGATTACACATGACTTTTCATAATGTTCTCAATCTTTATGCATCTACCCCATTTTTTCTAATATTGTTTACTTTTTCATTCTTTATTCTTCTTGATTAGGCTTGTGAAAATTTTGATTTTTATTAATCTTATTAAGCAACCTTTCTGAGTTTTGGTTTATTTGTTTAAACTTCTATTTTAGTAATTGTTCCCATTATCTTTATGAAATAGTCACGTAGAATTTCAGTTTATTTTTTCATCAATTTTCTAGTTTCTTGAGTTTTAGTTTTATGTATTTTATTTTTTTTAATTTTTTATGTTTATTTTTAAATTTTCTTTATTTTCTGATATGTGTGTTAGACTATCCATATACATGTGCATATTCACAGATCTTTACATGTAATGTTCTCATTACTATTCATTTTTAAAGAGTTTATAAGTTATTTTGAATTCCTCTTTATTCCAGGAGTTATTTACTACTAGCAGTAATAATAATATTTATAATAACAATAGTGGGGCTGGTAACAGTTGCTGTTGTTGACAAGTGGATAGGATTATTATTTTGCTATGCATTTTATTGTATTTTAATCACAGAATATGGGCTTGTATTTTACCTTTTATAGTTGGTTGAGATTTTCTTTGTGTCAATCTTTGTGAAAGTACAAGTTTTATTTTTAAATAAGCATTCTCTGTTTATTTTGGGAATAATTATGTGTGCGTTTGCGTGTGTGTAAAGAGATTTAGATATAAATAAGAATTGTTTTACTCTCCCAAAACTCTATTGGTGCAAGAGTAAAGTAACTGAAGTAATAATAGCCCACAAAGATAAAGACAATAGAGGATGAATCAACAGTGTTCATAGAAGTAAGTTAGATTTCAAAGACGGAAAACAGAGTCTGGGTAAATGAGTCAGGAGAGCTAATAAAACAGAAATATTTGTGCCTACAGAGGTAGTCACAGTTAAAAACAAATTAATTTTCCCCACGGGACTCTGGGGAGGTTTGGGACTTGGGGGCACCAGTTTCCAACGTTGCACATCTGTACTGAGCAGTTAGGTGCCACCCCTATGTCTATTCCAATCTCCTTGTCTTCCATGTGTGGCCATGGAAATATCCATTCCTATCTCTGCAGGGAATGGGAGTTTTATTATCTTTGGAATTCAGAGGCTGCAGATGTGGGGAAACCACAAAAGGAATAAGTAAGTTTACATCCAGAATGCTCACGCCCCTCGTCTCTTCCCTTGCCCTGTTCCCAGGAGTCAGTCACTGGGCATAACCCCTACCACTAGGTGGGGAGATTGCAGGATTATTTTCAGGAGAAACCAAGTGGTCACAAATAAAAAGGCTTATAAGGCCTGTCATTAGGGGGGCTGTGTACCAGAGAGACAAAAAAGCTGGCCATCTAACTGCACCATGGTGGAGGTCCACTGTGGATAGCTGATGCAGATACCCAGAGCTTCCAATGAGTTTAAAGTCTTGCTGCTAAATATGAATGGGCAGCTCAAAGTCCCGATACCTGAGAGAAGAGACTCGACATGAAAGGCATAGACCAAGACAAAAAGGGACACAGGAATTAAAGCAGGCCACGCCTAGTGGCTCATACCTGTAATCCCAGCACCTTGGGAGCCCCAGGAAGGAGGATAGCTTGAGACCAGGAGTTTGAGACCAGCCAGGGCAACATAGCAAGACTCCAACTCTACAGAATAATAAAAAATAAAATAAGTTGGGTGTGGTGGCATGCCCTGCAGTCCCAACTACACAGGAGGCTGAGGCAGGAGGATCAATTGAGCTTAGAAGTTGGAGACTGCAGTAAGCCATGATCGTACTGCTGCACTCCAGCCTGGGCAACAGAGTGACACCCTAGCTCCTAAAAAAATCAATTAATTAAAATTTTTAAAATAAGCAAATAGGAAAAGAACTTGGAGGAACAGACAATAGATGGAAGAGAATAAAATAGATAGTAGAACTAAAGTGATAAAGGGATGAATATAAGGAGAGAGACAGTGAAAAGCCCGTTAGATCCATCCAGGAGCTCCCATACCTGACTAGTGGGAGAAAACTGTGGGAAGAATATCATCAAATAAATAATGCTGAGTAATTGCTGAGTAATGGCCAGATTGAGCCCATGAAGCATACGGTGAAATGTGCAAAATGTTAATTAAATTAAATTAAAAAGACCTATGCCAGCCACATGCAGCATCACACAATTTCAGAACACCAGGGATGAAAAGTAGAACCTAAGAGATTCCAAGAGGAAAAACAATCAAAACTGCAAACTGGCTCTATACAAAGGAATAGGAAATGAGGTAAAAAAACTCTGCTTCTCTGTTGTAACACTGTAAGCTGGGAGACCAAGTTCACCAAGGCTTATACGAGGAAGTCTCTGGGGGTGGGATGCATATAGGTCCTTGAAAATGTGTCTGAACCCTTGGAAAATTACTGACAGGTATTTGACAGGTCTTTGGAGCACTTCGAGAGAAGTGGCTCCCTTATACACAGAACACTAATTAAATTATGAAACAAAGCAATTGTCAGTGCCAAAAAAGCAAAAGGTTGTACAAAACAATGACTGTATACTGCTCGTCTAGTCAGAAAACAATATGATCATAGCAATATAAACATTAATTAATGATTTAATCACAAATGGTGATGTAGATATATTGATTAGATGGAGGAAAGGAAATGGGAGGTGGATATGTAAAAATAAAAATTGTAACTAATAAAACAAGAAATCAGTATATAATATGAAACATTCATAAATCAAGAAGTAGCAACATAAGTATTAATTAGAACAGAAAAAATATGAAAGCCATCACTTATAGGAAGTAGGATTAGGGGAGGATAAAGGAGTGAAGTAGAATTATTTAATACTGCGTTATTTTTTAACTACACACATTTATTACTTTAGTAAAAATAGAAAATATTTTAAAATACTTACAAACGTATATATAGCTATATTTTCAGTCAACCTTACTGATTGTGTTAACCACCACCTTATACAGACATATCATTAATGACAAAGGATACACACAAAATTCAGTGGAAATAGGATGGTCGTTTTTTGAAATGGTGATAGGTCAAATATATATGTGTGTATGTGTACACACATATATACACACATCTATATGGATATACACACATGTGTTTATATGTATACATATAGGTATATAAAAGTGTCTTATTGAGCTTTCTTTTGTATTTATCTGACATACAAAATACGTTTGTGTAGTATTCACCGTGATGAAAAACAACAATGTATGTGTACACACACACACACACACACAGATAAAAGCCAACTTTGACCTTTACGATGGTTAACTTTGTGTATCACCTGGATTGGGCCATGGGGTGCCCAGGTGTTTGGTCAAACGTTATTCTGGGTGTGTCTGTGAGGGAGTTTTTGGGTGAGGTTAACATTTGGATCGGTAGAATGAGTGAAGCAGATTACACTTCCTAATGTGGGTGTCTCTCTTCCCGTCAATTAAAAGCCTGGATAGATAAAACAAAAGGCTAACCCTCCCTTGAGTTAGAGGAAATTTCTTCTACCTGACAGCCTTAGGCTGGAATATAGGTTTTTTCCAACCTTTAGACTCAAACTGAAACACTGGTTATCCTCAAGTCCCAAGCCTGCTGGCTCTTTATTGGAATGACACCATCAGTGCTCTTGGATCTCTACTTGCTGACTACAAATTTTGGAACTTCTCGGCCTCCACAATGGAGTGAGACAATTCCTTATAATAAACTGTAGTATGTGTGTATGTATGTATCTGTCTATCCTATTGGTTGGGTTTCTCTGAAGACTCCTGGCTAATATAACACCCATTTCATACTATACAAAAAAGATTAATTCAAGATGAATCAATGAACTAAATATGATAATAAAAATAAATTAGTTTTCTAGGAGATGCATAGTAGAAAAGACCTTTAATTATCTTTGAATAAGGTAAATGTCTGTTTATCAAGACCAAAAATATACGAACTAGAAAAGAAAAGATTTATCTATTGGATTTAATCAAAATAAAGAATTCCTTTTCGTTAAAAGACACCATTAAGAGAATAAACAGATAAGCCATAAACATGAAAGAGATATTTCCAGTACAAACATTCAACTGTAAACTCAAATTCAGAGTATTAAAAAAAGTTTCTACAAATAAATTAGAAAAATTTTGATAAACCTAACAAAAATAAGAAAGAAAGATGAACAAGCACTTCACAATATAGGATTGATTTTCTTTTTCTTTTTCTTTTTTTTTTTTTTGAGATAAGGTCTCACTCTGTGGTCCAGGCTGGACTGCAGTGGCATGATCACAGCTCATTGCAGCCTAGCTCTCCCAGGCTCAGGTGATCCTCCCACCTCAGCCCTTCAGGTAGCTGGGATTACAGGCATGTGCTACCACATTCGGCTAATTTTTTGTATTTTTAGTAGAAATGAGGTCTCACCTTTTTGTCCAGCACAATAGAGGATTTTGAAATAGCCAATAAACATATGAAAAAGTGTTCAAGCATCAGAGAAATACAAATAAAGATCAATGAGACACTTCTATATACTTACAAGAAAAACTAAATTTAAAAGACTCACATTATCAGGTGTTTAGGAGGATGGAGAACAGCTGGAATTCTCTTAAATTGCTAATAAGAATATAAATTGGCACAATCATTCTGTAAAACTATTTAGGAGTACCTACTAAATCAAAATATACATACATATTATGGTCTAGTAACTGTAATTACCAGTATATAAATCTTCTCCCATAATGAGTGCTCATGTCCACCAAAAGATATGCACCAGAATGTTTATAGCTACATTCTTTATAAAAGCACCATGATGAAAAATAAGTGTCCATAAATAGTAGAATGGATAAATATATTTGAAAAAAATTTCAACCGTGTAAAAATTTTTAACTGTATAAATAAATTTCAACTGAATAAAAAAATTCCATTTTTGCAATGGAATACTACGCAAAAATGAAAAAGAACAAAATCCTGATAGATACTGCATGGATCAACTCGCAGACATAAAGTTAAGGGAGAAACATCAACTCTATGATCTCATTCACATGAAATTTAAAACAAGTATAACTCCCCCAACTATTCTTGGAGAGATAATAATTGGCAGAGGGCATGAGGGAACCTATTGAACTGCTAAAAATGCTGTATACCTTCATCTAGGTGGAAATTACACAGGGATACACATATCTAAAAAAGGCATCAAGGCACACATTAACATTTGTGCGCTTTGTGTAATTAAAACTCTATTTAAAGAAAATAGTACACACACCAAAAATCAGGGCCACATGACCAAGAGACAAAAGAAAAAACAGACAAGAGTCTCACAGCCAGGTGCAGTAGTGGATGCCTTGCAGTCCCAGTTTCTCAGAAAGCTGAGGAAGGAGAACCTTTTTAATCCAGCAGTTTGCAGCTGTAGCACTACAAGAGCACCTGCGAATAATCACTGAACTCCCATCTGAGCAACAAAACAAGACTCCATCTTATAAAATCACACAGGTTATTCAGACAAATGAGTTAAGGTAATATTGGGGGTTGAACTATATGATAGTGATGCTTGTGTTGACGAAAACCGATGGAATAATGGCAAGTTCATATAGTTGATTCTAATACCAAAAAAATGGTAATTCTGCAGGGAATCACAGAATTGAAAGAAGGAAAAGCAAAACAGTGAATATACAGGCACATGGACTGAAATCAACTGTATAGAAAGATAATGGTATTAATAATATGAGGTTTAAAACATGGGAAATTAAAATATATGACAGCAAGACTGCAAAAGAAGAAACATATATATATATATATTCAAAAGAAGAAACAAATGGAAATTAGAAAAATTTAAAATATATTAAGATTGGAACTCATTAGACAGGTATAATGGAATATACCCATTTAAGTGAACTTAAAATGTCTCAGATTTTGAGCATAACCAAAGAAGTGGAAAGGCAATAACTTATTTTAGACATAACACATCAATAAATGATGTAATCTCTAGGGTAAAAGCTAAAAGAATAAAAAATAACAAATAACAATAAATTAATAAAGGAAAGAAAGAGAATAATGAAAAGTCTGATTGATTTAAAAGAAGTCAAGACAGGAGAGGCCAAAGAATGTGAAACAAGTGGGTCAAGTAGAAAACAAACAAACAGAAAAAAGTGGAGGACAATAAACACAATACAACAGTAATTACATTACATATAAATGGGTACATGCTCCAAGAAGCAAAGATTGTCAGACTGAGTATAAAGACAAAACCAAGTTATATCCTGTTTAAGACTCACAACTTGGGGCGTAAGAACACGTAGCTGTTAAAAGTGAAAGGATAAGAGAAGACATACCATACAAACCCTAACCAAGAAAAGCTAGGGCAGTCATAGTAATACCAGATAGAGTAGACTTTAAAACAAACATTGCACTTTGGGAGGCCGAGACGGGCGGATCACGAGGTCAGGAGATCGAGACCATCCTGGCTAACACAGTGAAACCCCGTCTCTACTAAAAAAAAAAAAAAAATACAAAAAAATAGCCGGGCGAGGTGGCGGGTGCCTGTAGTCCCAGCTACTCGGGAGGCTGAGGCAGGAGAATGGCGAAAACCCGGGAGGCGGAGCTTGCAGTGAGCTGAGATCCGGCCACTGCACTCCAGTCTGGGCGACAGAGCGAGACTCCGTCTCAAAACAAACAAACAAACAAACAAAAAAAAAACAAAAAAAACAAACATTGCTAAAAACAGAGATATATTTCCTAATCAAAAAGGAATAAATCCAAGTGAATGCACCACTCCATTCTAAATGTGAATGCCCATAAAAACATACCTTCAAATTATAAGAAGCAAACATTAAGAGAATTAAAATTAGAATTAGAAAACAGTAATCAGAATAAAAGAGTTTAACATGATCTTCTCAATGTAACATGATGAATAACTTTTAGAAGTTTTACAATTTTGGTATTTACTTTGCATTCTTGAAATAAAACTAACTTGGTCATTGTATGTTATCTTTTTGCAAGTCATTAGCTGAAGGGATTTAGGTTTCCGCTCCATATTCATGAGTAAGATTAACCTGTAACTTTTTTCACACATTTTCCTTGTCTGGCTTTGATATATCTGTGTTGTGCTAGGTATATAACATAATTTGGGAATTGTAGCCTCTTTTTTTGTTGTTGTTGTTTGTTTGTTTGTTTTTTAAAAGTGTTTGTGAAGGTTTAGGATGATTTATTTCTTCATCGGTATAATTTATCTATAAAATCATTTGGGCCTAGTGTTTCATTGTGGAAAGTTTTTTTTTTAATTAATTTATTTTTTTAACTACTGATGCAAGGTATTTAATGGCTATAGGACTCTAGAAATTTAAGATTTCTCCTTTGGTCAGATTAGTTGATTTTTTAAAGAATTTGTCCATTTCAATTAAATGTTGCATATATTGTCAAAAAGTTGAAAAAATAAACTACTTTTTTAAATCACCGTTTAACCTTTTGCTATTTTGCTTTTTTCATTCTCGAAATAATTTTATTTGTGCTATTTTTCTATGATGTTTTCATAATATATCTTGCCAGAGTTGGTCTATTTTATTATTCTTTTAAAACAACCAAATATTAGCTTTGTTCAGTTTCTCTAGCATAATATTTTTTATTTTATTAATTTCTATCCTATTTTAACATTTGCCTCTTGTCCAATGTAAATGGTATAAAGTTTTTTTAGATGCAACTTTCTTGGCTTTCCAAGAGTTATTATAAACACATCTGTGTGTGTGTATAAACCAAAGTATTTTTGACATTATTAATTACTAATGAATAGATACAGTGAGCTACCTGGAAGTACATTTTTAAAGTTCCATGTCTGAGATTCTAAAAATAATTTTAATTTCCAAATTAACCATGTTATGTTCAGTGTGAAATCAGTTCTTTGAAATTTTTGTCTTACTGCATGTGTTTCATTTTAATAAATATTCCACGTATCCTTGGAAAGAATTTTTCTCAATTTAAGACTGTTATTTTATATTATCTATTAATTAAGTTTGTTAGTTTATGGATTAAATTTTCTATACATTCAATCACTTGTCTTCTACCTGATCGATAAGTTACTGAGAAAGACGTGTTAAAATCTTCTGCAAGATGATGGATTTATCTGTTCTGCTTCAGTAATATTCGTTGTTTCATTTACACATTGTAAAGCTATGCATTAAATTCATAGACATTTGGGGCACAATACAGTGTGATATACTTTATATTCAGTAGTTCATTTTGAATTATTGTCTAAGTTTTTATAATGTTGATATTGCTACACTAGCTTCCTTTTGGCTCGTTGGTTTTCATGCAGTATACCTGTCTTCATTCTTTTACTTTCAAACTTTTGTGACTGAACATTTTAGGCATTCCTCTTATAAACAGAATAGTTTTCTTAAATTGGAGGCTAAAAACCTTTGCTTTTCACTTAGAAAGTATAATTCATTTTCATTTATTGTGAAGATTATTATAATTGATAGTATTTCTATCATTTAATTTTGGGGAATTTTTGTTTCTTTTCACTATTTTTCTACCCTTTTGATGTAATTTAAATGTAGGTGATTGGTCTAATCTTCTGTTTTTCACTTTTCTAGTTAACTAATAGATTTTCCCTCTTTCAGATTGATACAATCAGCTTAGAATATTTAACACCCGACACTGATATATGCTGTTTTTGCCCAATATTTTATTTTTACTCAGTTTGTACTGTACACTTAATAAATTATAATATTTGTTTTACATTGTATTATTTAATTAGTTCTACCCACATGTATATACTTTTCTTTGCTCACCATTCTTTCCTACACCTCAGATTTTTTTTTCTCCGAATTACAAACAATGGACTTTAGAAGTTTCCTTTTTAAGCGCCTATTCTTTTTAAACTCTACATTTTTTTCTTGTTGATATATATGTATTTCAGCTTCATTCTTGCAAGATATAATTTTACTCCTGGCAACTTCAGGTTTAGGGTAATATTTTTTCAAAATTTTGAAGGTACTGTTTTATTTTCTAGCTTCTAGCATTGCTATTGATATTTCCATTTCCAGAGAAGTTTTCATTAATATGCATCATTCCTCTTCATTTTCTGTCTACTTTTTGCCCTGAGGGTTTTGCGGCTGTAGATTTATTCAGTTTGGGAGAAACTGTGCTTTCTGAATCTGACAATTAGTATTTTTTAATCAATTTCAGAAATTTGCAGCCACTTTATCTTCAAATATTACCTTTTCCCCAATTCTCTCAATGTGTTTATTCTAGAACTCTGAAAAGACATGTTAGACTTTCCTACTCTATTTTCTGTGTCTGTTTAACCTGGACCCTGAGTTTTGTTAAGTCCTAGGGATTTTATCATTCTTTTCCAAAGGTTTCCTGGTAATTTTTCATAGTTTCTAGTTCCATAATCACACTTTTGAAATGCTTTTATTTATTTAATCATAATAAACATGCTTTAAAATATTCTGAATTTTATCATTGTGGTAGCTATAGGTTTTGTATGTCTGATAATTCTGTAGTATTTTTTTGTTTTTTTGGTTTTTTTTGTGCTAATTTTTGCTATGGCAGCCTTGTTGCCTCATGTGATTTGTAATTTCTGATTATGGATACACATTCTCAGGACTTTTATCTGTTGGAGTTACTTGAAATCTGAAGTTAAAGTGGTCTTCCAAAGAAGATTTAGTTTAGTTCTCCTAGACATATGAGGATTGCCAGTCTGAAATTATTTTAAAATAAAATATGGAGATTTTCAGGCCACACAGGTAGTATAAATTTCAGTCCCAAACTCATGTAATGATTTATATTAGCAATTCTTAGTAAAATCTTACTTCTTTCTATTCCTTCTAACTAGAGCCTAAGACAAGCCACAAGGATATTCTATATTTCCTCTGTGGGGTATGTTTCTTCCCTAGTTCACTTCTAGGGTTCTATGTACAGCTGCCTCTGATCAGACCACCCAGCTAGAGCACACCTAGGTTTTGTCTCCTGTTCTGCTTTTGTGCCTTAGACTATGTGCCACATTCTAAAGTTTTCTGTAGCAAAAGTTTTTTTCTCTGGACATCAAGTTCGCCATGTAGAATGAGCCAAGTTTCATCATTCTTTCACTCCTAACACTGCAGAGCACAAGTAAGAAAACAGTCTAATCTTTCTTCTGTTTTAGTTGGCTTTTCTGTCCTTTATGGAGTTTTTCTTTCTTTTGAAATAAAAATATTTTACAAAATTTATGTGCAAAAACTAATCACTTTTCATGAACCTCGTCAATATTGTCAATATAAAGCCATGTCAATCTTCAGATTAATGTCTTTGTTAAATCCAAAATACATTTATACTATTACATCCTTGATGGCGTATTCAGTTTTATTTTTCTTGTCTCTTTTTGGGGGAATATCAGTGGTAGATACTTTTTTGTTCACCGTTTCTTCCTATATTTTAAATCTAGGTATTCAGATATTTGAATGTTTGATATTTGAATGAATATTTCAATATTTCTCTTATCTCCTCCGCGTCTCTCTCATCCTGACTCTCAGAACGTCTGTCTTCATAGCTGAAAAAGAAAATTCTGCCCTGTTGGAGCTTATTGTGTTTTCCTTCTGTATCCCTCATTTGATTTTTTTTTTTTTTTCTGGTATCGCTTTTGCCGTTTAATGCCTATAATGTCATTTTCACCTGCACTATGGTTCTATCTATTTCTTTACCGGATTTTAGTAATTCAGGAATCTCCATTTCATTTCAGTCTGTTTGCTCATTTTCACATCTTTTCCTTCATGTTACAGAGTTTATTTTTTTCTGAATTTAACTGAAAGCACATGGTAAATAATGCAGTATATTTTAAGTATGTTATAACTGCCATATTCTTTTGCTTAAATAATGCAGAGTCTTTTCATAGGTATCTTTTTTTGATCACATTATTCAAGCTAAAACAAGAAGTCTACCAAACTAGGTAAATGCCCCAAACAGTGTGAGCTGATTCTCCCCCCCCAATCCCTCCCTGTCCACCTGGATACATTCAGATCTGAAACTGAAAGATGGGTTGACAGAAGTTTACAAACCAGTTTAGTTCTACAGCGACTGGAGAGGAGCAGAAAGCATCCCGGGAGACGATCATAGCAGGAAAATTTCAATTTGCTGCCGTTCCTTTTCTGTGTTTGCTTAAGCCAAACACTAAGGATTAGCTTTCCATATGGAGTTTCCCCTTTAGATCTGCCTCCATTTCCAATGTGGAATACCACTGCTTCCCAGCCCCGTGGTCCGGTCCACTGCCTTGGGAAGAATCATGTCCGTGACGGGAGCCTTCCATGCCTGGGGTTTCGTATTTGCGGCTGCTGTTACAGTTGTCCTCCCTTATCTAAGATTTTGCTTTTCACAGTATCAGTTACCCAGGGTCAACCTTGGTCTGAAAGTATTAAATGAACAATTCCAGAAATAAACAATTCATAACTTTTAAATAGTGTGGAATTCTGAGTAGCTGATAAAAATCTCATGCCATCCTGCTCAGTCCTGCCTGGGATGAGAATCATTCCTTCGTCCAGTGTATCCAGGCTGTAGACACTCTGCACCCATTAGTCACTTATAGGTTATCATATGCACTGTCCTGGTATTCCAGAGCTTGTATTCAAGTAGCCCTTATATTTTAAATTTATTTTCATTTTTTATTTTTTGAGATGGAGTCTCGCTCTGTCGCCCAGCCTGGAGTGCAGTGATTCGATCTGGGCTCACTGCAACCTCCACCTCCCAGGTTCAAGCGATTCTCTTGTCTCAGCCTTCTGAGTAGCTGGGATTACAGGTGCCCACCACCAAGCCTGGCTAATTGTTTTGTATTTTTAGTAGAAACGGGGTTTCACCATGTTGGCCAGGCTGGTCTCGAACTCCTGACCTCAGGGGATCCACCCACCTCAGCCTCTCAAAGTGCTGGGATTACAGGCGTGAGCCACTGAGCCCGGCAGCCCTTATTTTACTTCTTTTTTTCTGGTTTATCATTAGTTATTGTTGTTAATCTCTAACTATATGACTAAATTATAAATTAAACTTCATCATAGCTATGTATGTATAGGTTCACTACTATCCACAGTTTCAGGCATGCAGTGGGGGCCTTGGAATTATCTCTCGAATATAAGGAGGCACTACTGTACTCACCCTTGAACTTCCCTGAGCAGCTAGGTCCCACGGTGTTGACCCATAACAGCTAAAGAATAAGGAGTTCACGTCAAGCGTGTGACCTGCCCACAGCTCCGTTCTCAATACTTACAATGCAGAGGTGTAAATGGATCTGCCATAGTCTCTTCTTGTCTCCTGACACCTACTGCTTTCTCAGATAAGCAGGTGTGCCTTTCTTTTGGGTCTTTTCTTCATTTTTTGACCTGTCATTTACTTACTATATATTTTTTTTGAAATGGGAGTCTCATCCTGTCTCCCAGGCTGGAATGAAGTGGTACAAGCATAGCTCAGTGCAGCCGCGAACTCCTGAGCTGAAGAGATTCTCTTGCCTCATTCTCTCCAGTAGCTGGAATTATAGGCATGAGCCACCACGCCTAGACTTCTGCTATTTTTAGTAGGAATTCCTTGCAGTTTCTGACCTTTCTGTAGCACCCCTCTTCCCTATTTTCCAAGGAAGATGTTGGTTATCACTCTTACTATAGTCCTTTTGTTATTCTCACTGGAATCTGGATGGGGGACATTAAACATCTAAAATCACCACCTTCATTTACCCAGAAATCTGTCTTAATTAGGACTCTCCAGATTTTCACATATTTGTTAAATATTTCCAGAGCATATTTCATGTCAGGCACATCCTAGGTACCAGGAATACATCAGCAAACAAAGCAGACACACATCCCCAGCAGGAGAGACAGGTGCTAACAAACAGACATTGCTAGAAAGTACATCATATAGTACGTTAGAAGGAGACAAGTACCCTGGAAAATGGAGAACTGGGTAAAGGGGCACCAGGGCTGGGGGAGGACCAGAGAAAGCCTCATTGAGAAGATGATATGTGAGCAATGGTGTGAAGGAGAAGAGAGAGTTGGCCACGTGTATTTCTGGGGGAAGACCGTCCCCTAGACGGGAGGAAGCCGGAGAAACATCCAGCGCAAAACCTCCAAGTCAAGGCTGAGCCTGGGATATTGAAGGGACGGCCAGGAGGCACGGGTGGCTGGATCCCAGGGAGCAAGCTGGCAGAGAGGCATGGACGATGGGTCCCAGATGTCATGGGAAGCCCATCATATGGACTTTGCAGGAGACACAAGGGCTTTGGTTGTTATTTAAAGGGACATGGGGGAGCCAACAGAGAATTTTGAAGAGAAGAAGGCTATGACCTAATTTACACTTCAAAGGATCACTTTGTTGTCCTGTGGTTTTGTTTTGTTTAGTGTTTTTTGTTTTTTGTAAGAGGGAGTCTTGCTCTGTTGCTCAAGTTGGAGTGCAGTGGCATGATCTCGGCTCACTGCAACTTCTGCCTCCCGGGTTCAAGCGATTCTCCTGCCTCAGACTCCCGAGTAGCTGAGATTACAGGTACCTGCCACCACACCTGGATAATTTTTTTATTTTTAGGAGAGACAGGGTTTTGCCATGTTGGCCAGGCTAGTCTCAAACACCTGACCTCAAGCAATCCACCCACCTTGGCCTCTCAAAGTGCTGGGTTTACAGGTATGAGCCACCATGCCCAGACTAAAGGATAACTTTGGAGGCTGCATTGAATACAGAAGTCCTGGGATGCGATTAGAATTCCTGGGACCTAGTTGATAGTCCCTAAGGTCATGGAGTTGAGATGAAAAACTGTCACTCTCACCCAGACTGCACGGAGAATTACCTGGGAAGCTTTTAACATCCCCATGCAGGCCAGGGGCAGTGGTTCACACCTATAATCCCAGCACTTTGAGAGGCCGAGGTGGGTGGATCACCTGAGGTCAGGAGTTCAAGACCAGCCTGGCCAACATGGTAAAACCCCATCTCTACTAAAAATACAAAAATTAGGTGGGTGTGGTGTTGGGTACCTGTAAGCCCAGCTACTCGGGAAACTGAGGCAGGAGAATCGCTTGAACCCAGGAGGCGAAGGTTGCAGTGAGCTGAGATCGCACCATTGCACTCCAGGCTGGGTGACAGAGCAGAACGCTATCTCAAAAAATAAAACAAAATAAAATAAAATAACATAAAAAATAAAATAACATCCCAATGCCAAAGCTGCACTGTAGACCAATTAAATCAGAACCTCTGTAGTGGGTCCCAGGCATTGATGCTTTTTAAAACTTTCCAGGGATTCTACTGCGCAGGCAAGGTTATGAGCCACTGTTTTTAATAAAAAGAAGTCTCCCTTGGCTTCCTCCACGAAACTGTGGGATCCTGGAGAACGGGGACCATGAGTTTTATTGGGCCGTCTCCATGGCATGCACTGGGTACATAGGAGAGATGATTTAATCCGTGAAATTTCAATTTCACCAAAATGAGAACACAGAATGCTGATGGAAGCATGTAGTCTTCCCAGCCCAGAGCGCAAAGAGAGGGAAGTTTCTGCACAGTTCTCAAGAACGAATCTTGAACAGAAGCTTCATCACTGATTTAAGAAAGAAAGAGAAAAATAGCTACTTCTCAAGATGTGGAAAAGCAACCCTTCCGTTTTCAGAGGGAATACAGCTTCTCGCCACTGATATGTGTGTCCTGGGGATTGGCGATGCTGAGGCTCTGGGACCTGTCTTGAAGGAGAGATCTTGGTGCAGGACAGAGCCTTGGGCTGCCTCAGTTTCCCCTGTAGCCGCCATGCTCTCAGCAGAAACCACAGTCCACTCCAGCTCACAGACAGCTCTTGATTACTGCCATGTTGTGAAATAATGGCTTATGTCATCCCATTGGGTTCATCCCAAGGTCAGGCTCATCCCCCAGGAATGCAGTCCCCCTGCAGAGCCCTTCACAGCCCGCAGGAACCCTGGTCTGTCCTCGCCAGCTTTGCATGGTGGTGCCGAGGCTGCTGGGTAAATGTCAGGCAGCCAGGTGTCTGAGACAAGTGGGACCAGCTGCCTGCCCTGGAAGCTGGCAGAGCTCCAGCCCTTGCCTGGTTGTCCCAGTGCCTGCAGCTCCCACGTGTTCAGGATGCAGAGAGGAGCCGAGATCCCAGCACATGGCCAGGGAGCCCAGCTGGCTGGGGCAGCAGTTCCCAAGAATGCCAAGACCCACCTCCAAGACTGCACGGGAGGACTGGCCTCCACTTGCCTTGTCCAATATGGAGCCACTGGCCACATGTGGCTACTGGGTACTCGAAATACGGCCAGAGCAATGGAGGTACTGAATTTTTTAACTTTACTTCATTCTGTCTAAATTCAAATTTTAAGAAACTGATTCTGTTCTTGAAAAACTCATATGCTTAGATATGTTCAAAACAACTTAGGTATTTGAATCTACTGGGAAGTTTGTGAAATTTAAATACAGATCAAGTCAAGAAAAACATAGCATTCAAATCAAGATGGGCTGTAAGTGTGACGTGCACACCAGATTTTGAAGATCTTACCAAAAAATTGAAAACATCATATTCCATTAATACTTTTTTTTTTTTTTTTTTTTTTTTTTTTTTTTGAGACGGAGTCTGGCTCTGTCGCCCAGGCTGGAGTGCAGTGGCCGGATCTCAGCTCACTGCAAGCTCCGCCTCCCGGGTTCGGGCCATTCTCCTGTCTCAGCCTCCTGAGTAGCTGGGACTACAGGCGCCCACCACCTCGCCCGGCTAGTTTTTTGTATTTTTTAGTAGAGACGGGGTTTCACCGTGTTAGCCAGGATGGTCTCGATCTCCTGACCTAGTGATCCGCCCGTCTCGGCCTCCCAAAGTGCTGGGATTACAGGCTTGAGCCACCGCGCCCGGCCTATACTTTTATATTAATTAAATGTTGAGACAATAATCGTTTTCATACCTTGGGTTAAGTAAAATATATTATTAAAATTAATTTCTCTGGTTTCATTTTACTTTTTTTCTGATTTTGCTATTGGAACATTTAAAGTCACACAGGAGGCTCACATTTTATTTCTATGGGTCCATATCGGCCTTGTCTGGGACAGAGAGCATCCCACCATCCCTAAACCGATAGGAGATGATCCAAGTAAGTATTCCAAATCGTGGAGTAGGCCAAGAATAAACAAACTCAACGAAATTCTAACTATTTTCTTTCCTAAACAAGAATTTCTGCTGCCTTCTTCCTGTCCTCTCATAAATAAATCCTGTTGTTTGAAATGCCTGTGTAGTTAGGTGTTGATCACTTTCATCAGCCAGAGTCTGCCATTAGGACATCAGGGAATAAGAATTCTACTATCTAGGAGGCGTCGTGGACGGAACTTTAAATGCTGTGATTTAAAAATATTCTGGTATGGCATATTTAAGTAGTCTATGAGGCTATAAAGACAAACTTGAAAAGCAACCGTTACACACATACCCTGAGTCTTTAATTCTTTTGCATGAATGCTATAATGTTTAATGCACTGATCTGAGAGTTGCTTTCATGAGTTAGCCTTACACTAGATTTTGTCACGTCAAGTCACAGAGGACCCCATTATGTTTTTACCAGGCACGTAGTATTCCATTGTATGGAGAAACTTGATTTTCTTCTGATTCATAGAGACTTAATTTCCCATTTCTTTTTTATGTTACCAAAAATGCTGAGATAAACATTATTTTGCTTACATCTTTTTGAACAGGCATGAATATTACTTGAGAATTCCTAGAAGTGAAATGGTGGACCAGGGGTTAGTCCTGCTTTTATTTTGATAAATATGACCAAATTTTCCTCCAAAAGCATTTTAATAATTTATATTTAACTGATGGTAAAGTGCCCCTTTTCCCACATCCCCCCCACCCAACATTTTGTCAGCCTTTTGTTTTCCTATTCAAATGGGTAATCAATGCCATTGATGTTTAAGTACCTATTTCCAAGGCTTTGAAGAGAGAAACTAAGGGAATCTGCCTTTTATATTGGAAAGTAGTATGTATTATGTGAATTGTTTTTTATAATCTTTGTCCATTTTTCTCTAAGATTGTTTGTCATTTTAAAATAGAAGTTCTTTATGTGCATTGGATCCCAAACTTTCACTAAAAAAATATAGTTAAGTATTTTGTCTTAACATGCTACCTTTTCTTTTTCTTTCTGTCTTCTTTTTACTTATTAATTGAAGAATAACATATATGCAGGAAAGTACATGATTTTAAAACAGAGAGTTCAATCAATTTTCACAAAATGAACATATCCCAGGTCAAGAAATAAAAAATTTTACCTGCTAGGAGGTTCCCTTCTTACACCTTCCCAGTCACTATCTCCTTTCTCCATCTAAAGTTAGTGATTTCCAAGCAACAATAACTATCAAAAGATGCATTTAGCCCCTTTAAAAATTTATATAGAATAATCATATGCCATATACTTCTCAGTGCCTGGCTCCTCATTTCTGTTGGTCAGTATCATGTTTGTGAAATTCATCCATGTTATATAACATAGGTACAGATTGTTTCTGTTTTTGTATAACATTGCATTTAATAATTGTATCATATTTTACCTATTCTACTTTTGATGGACCTCTGAGTTGTTTTGATTTTAATTTCCAAGTTTGGCTTTTATAAACAATGCTGCCATGAATATTCTTGTACGTGTTTTTCAGTGTATCTTTCCTTTGCAGTTGGGTGTATACGTAGTATACACAGAGTGTAGACAATGTCTCTTTTTCAAAGTAGTTGCATCATTTCATGGACCTATCAGCATTGTAAGAGTTTTGGCTCTTCCACATTCTCATCAACACTAGGTATTGTGAGTCTTTCTAATTTTAACCATTCTGATGGGTGGATAGTGGTATTGTGTTTGCCTTAAATTTGCATTTCTCAGATGAGTAATGAAGCTGAGCCCTCTTTCATATGTTCGTTTGCCATTTGGACATCCTCTTTATGAAGTACCTGTTTGAGTCTCTCCCATTTCTCTATTGGGTTGTTGTATATGCCAGGGTTCAGTTAGGAGAAAGATTCCACACTCAGAAATTTGAACAAAGAAAAAAACGTATTGTAAATATTTCTTAAGTAGGCAAGAGATGGCAAATAACCAAAAGAGGTGAAAGAGGACTCTAAGTTGTATCTGGGTAGCAGCTGCAGAAAGTGAACACTCCTGGGGCTGAAGGAAAAGGAAGCCAAGGAAGAAACTTGGCAGCTTAGAAAAGAGGCCTCTAAAAGCCGAGATTCAGATAGTTGAGATGATGCAGCTGTTGCAGAAATTTGTCACATGCCTCTGCAATAAAGACAAAGCTTGCTGGGCTGTCCCAAAACCATGAGAAATGCCTACTGTCACAGAGATGCTGCAAGAACTCACAGCCGTTGGCCTGTTCTGCTTACCACCAATGGCAAAATCCAGGGAGAGAAAACATCCCTGTCCCTCTTCCATTCTTGCAGTCTCCGTCAGTGATCCCTATTGACACAGCCTGACATAAAGCCACTGGGCAAAGCAGGAACTGAGTACAGATCCCAGCTCCAGTATAGCAAACTAGGGGGAAATGGGGTGAATTTGGAGCTGAGAGGCAATAAATTAATAACTGGCACAGTTGTGTGTCATTTTGTATTGATTTGTAGGAGTTCTTTATATATTCCAGGAATAAGTTGTTTATTGGTAATTTGCGTTGCAAATACATTCTCCCACTCGGTGATTTATCTTTGCTTCTTCATGATGTCTTTTAATGAACAAAAGCTTTTCATTTTAATGCAGTTCAATTAATCAATCTTCTCCTATGGCAGTACTTTCAATATCTTACTTAAGAAGTGTTTTCTACCCTAAGGCTGTAAGAAAACTCTCCGATGTTTTCCTTAGAAGCTTTATTGCTTTCCTTCCATACTTAGATTTATAAACTACCTGGAATTGATCTTTGTATATGGACAGGTTGGTGTGAGGTAGGGAGTCAAGTTACCTTTTTCTCTATATTATTCAATTGGCCTAGCAGTGTTTATTGAAAGGACATCGTTTCCCCATTGCAGTGTGCTTTTTGTCATGGATCAAGTGTCCCTGCTCTCTCTGATGTCTTTCCTGTTCATTGGCCTATTTATCCATCCTTGAGCCAATGTCACAGTCTTCACTGCTGTAGTTTCATCATAACTTTGAATAACCAGAAGACTAAGTCCTTCCACCTTCTTCTTCTTCTTAAGGAGTATCTTGGTTATTCTTAGCCCTTTATAGTTTCATTAAAATTTAAGTCAGGTTGACAATTTTCTCTAAAAAACAGATATTGATGTCGTTATTGAGATTGCATCAAATATAATAAATCATCTGGAGAGAACTGGCATAGCTAAAATCCAACCCAAGAACAAGGTATATAGATCCATTCATTTAGATCTTAGTAATAATGACTTCATTATTAAATAATAATAGGTAATATATAGATGATTATTTAATGATAGTACTTTATAATTATTGTACAGAAGCCTCACATGCCTTTTGTTAGATTTATATTTTTAGATGTGAAAATTTAATACTGTTGCAAATATTTTTTTCTTCTTAAAAAAATTTTTATTGTGATAAGAACACTTAACATGATATCTATCCTGCTGATAAAAATTTAATTGCACAATATAGTATTGTCAACTATAGGTAAAATGTTATACAGCAGATCTCTACAACTTTTTCATCTTTATAACAATGGAAGAATAATTCCCCATTTCCACCTACCCCTACCTCCTGGAAACCACCATTCAACTGTGTTTATATGTGTTTGACTATTTTTGATACCTTATACAAGTGAAGTCATACAGTATTTGTTTATTTGTTTGTTTGTTACATAATTCTCAGCAGCATTTAATAATGTTGACTCCAAACTTTCTATTCCCTTGGTTTTTGTATACCTAATGTAAATGATGGGTTAATGGGTGCAGCACACCAACATGGCACATGTATACATATGTAACAAACCTGCACGTTGTGCACTTGCACCCTAGAACATAAAGTATAGTTAAAAAAAGAACACAAACAAAAAAAAAGCAATTTTTAAAAAATTTTTAATTTCTGTTTGTCACTGGTAAATTGAAACAACTGTATGTATGGTGATTTTTAAATTGCCAGTAAAATCTGATTACTCTTTTAGTTTATTATGTCTAACTTTTCTCTCCTGCTTTAGAAAGTTTTTAATACTCAAACCCTAAAAATTATTCTGCATTTTATTCTTGTGCTTTTAAAGTTTTGTTTTTGCCGGGCGCGGTGGCTCAAGCCTGTAATCCCAGCACTTTGGGAGGCCGAGACGGGCGGATCACTAGGTCAGGAGATCGAGACCATCCTGGCTAACACGGTGAAACCCCGTCTCTACTAAAAAAATACAAAAAACTAGCCGGGCGAGGTGGCGGGCGCCTGTAGTCCCAGCTACTCAGGAGGCTGAGACAGGAGAATGGCCCGAACCCGGGAGGCGGAGCTTGCAGTGAGCTGAGATCCGGCCACTGCACTCCAGCCTGGGCGACAGAGCGAGACTCCGTCTCAAAAAAAAAAAAAATAATAAAGTTTTGTTTTTAAATCTGTAGATTTCTAACCTATTTTCATTTAACTGCATTAATGTTGTTTTATTTTTATTATTCTGCTTTATAACAGGATTTAAAGATCTTGTTTTATTTTTATTATTCTGTAAATTTTCATAGACACATGGGTCTGTTTCCAGACTCTGCACTCTTTTCCATTGATGTATCTTTCTTTTTCCATATAATAATAAAATGTAATTAATGTGTTTAAAATACGCTTTACTATAAAGGTATATTTTGGTAACATAAACCCCTCATTATCTTTGTCCAAAACAGTCCTGACAATTCTAGAATTCTTTTCTTTTCTGTATGATGAACATTAGAATAACGCTTTCAGATTCTATATGTTGCATGGTTGATTACAAATGCATTGAATTAATTGATTAACTTGAAAGAAATTGATTATCTTCAGAGTACTGAGCCTTTCCCTAGACTCAATAGAAACATAATACGCCAATTTATTCATTAAATTTTCTTTTATGTCTCCAATGAAGTTTTATAAGTTTTTTAAAGTTTATTTTTAGCATTTTTTAAAAAATTAAGGTTTATGTAAGTAATGCATTAACATGATCTAAAAATTAGAAATATACCCAGAGATATCGCAGTCCCAGTCCAGTCCCTTCACCTACAGGAAATTATTTTTATTAGTTACTTGGCTTTATTAGTTACTATTTTGTTTTGTTTGAGATGTGGTCTGGTTTGTCACCCAGAATGGTGTTCAGCCTTGAACTCCTGGGCTAAAGGAATCCTCCTGAGTCCTGGGACCACAGGTGGCCACCACCACACCTGTCTAAAGTTTTATTTTTTTGTTTTTATTTTTTTGAGAGATGGGGTCTCACAATGTTGCCCAGGTTAGTACTGAACCCCTGACCTCAAGCAATCCTCCCACCTTGGATTCCCAAAGTGCTGGAATTATAGGTGTGAGCCACCATGCCTAGTCTAGGTTTGTGTTTATCCTCACAGGGTTTCTTTAGGCAAAAAGAAACAACTACAGATATCATTTTGACCTCTTTGTCTCTCTCACAAGAAAACATGGCTCACTGTGCACACTGTTTGAATTTTGCTTTTTGTCACTTAGTATTATTAGCACAGCTTCCTCAGTCCTTTCCTGTGCTGCACACTGTCCCTTTTCTGTGGATATGACAGTTTATTTAACCAGTCCCTTATAAATAAATATTCAATTGTTTTAAGTTTTTTGGTATTACACATTTTTCTACTATAAAAAAAACTTTGTATTATGTCATTTTGTATACTTGCTGGTATATCTGTAGGATAATTTCCCAGTAGTGAGATTGCTAGATGTTTAGGAAAAAAACCTCAAACTGTGTTTTCTCCAGCTCTCACCCCTCACAACAATCATCACAGAAGACTTCTGTGACCCCAAAATATGTGGGGAGTTCTTCACACCACCAAGTGAGCCATTAGTTTTGCAGTGGACACTGCAGTGTGAAATGTTGATTTTATATATTTACAAACATTGCTAAATTACCCCACACAGGGTTGGTTTTACTTTGCTTTAAACCAGCAATACATGTAGCTCTTCCACCATAACCTCACCCAACAGTGTAAGTTCTCAAACCATTGGATGTTCCAATGTGACAAGTCAAAGTTGATATCTTCAGAGTATTGAGACTTTGCCTCTTGCATTTCTCTGAGCGTCCTCTGTTTCAATTCCATTCTGACACCATCTACTGGGAGGTAGCGTCAGATCTCACAGTGTGAGGACTCAGTCCCCAAGACTTCCCTGACTTCAGATGTCAGTTGCAATTCTGGGCCTCTGGAACTTCTGACTGAAGGGCTTCAAGTTTGGGTCCCCACGACCCCCTCTTTGGACTTGACTAATTTGCTGGAGTGACTCACAGAACTCAGGGGAACACAGGTACCAGTTTATTATAAAGGCTATCACACATGAATCAGATGGAGAGATACACAGGGCGAGGTACAAAGGAAGGGGCACTGAGCTTCCATGCCCTCCCTGGGCACCACCGTCCAGGAACCTCCATAAATTCAGCCACGCAGAAACTCCCAGACCCAGTCCTCTTGGTCCTTTTATGGAGACTTCACTGGGTAGGCGTGATTGATCAACATGTAGAAATGTGATTGGACAAGAAGGGCGTGATCCAAACCCAGCCAGGCCTGTCCGTTCAGATTATTTTTGGCCTCTCCGTGTAGTACTTTTTTCCCCAGGGTATGGGGCAGGTGGCAGGAGGGAAGGAGAAGGTCAGAGAGAGTTTCTGTTTTCTGAGGTCTGCTTCTGAAGTCTAAGGCCCTGACATTATGATCATGGTTATGGGAGTTAGGAGGCAGGATGAAAACCTCTAGCTAGATACATAGACAGGCAGGTGATAGAGAGAGAGAGAGAGAGAGATAGATAGATAGATAGATAGATAGATAGATAGATAGATAGATAGATAGATGATTATATGATGTATATCTCAAAATGTAGGTCACCAGGAAACGTTGATTTTATGTATTTATAAACACTGCCAAATTGCCCTACACAAAGTTGGCATCATTTTCCTTTGAACCAGCAATACCTGTGGCTCTTTCACTGTGGCCTCTCCAATAATGTAGTGTATGTTCTCAAACCATTGGATGTTCCAATCTGATAGGTCAAAATTGATATCTTCAGGTATTGAGCCTTTGTGATTTGAATCTCTCTTGTTATGAGTGAATTTGGGCATCTTCATATGTTTCAGGGTCATTTGTGCGTATCTGTTGTCCTCAGGTGTTTTTGATGGGGTTCCAATGGGTTTTGTTTCCAGGCACTTTGCCTCATTTAGTCTTCACAATTAACTAGCATGGTAGTCATTGCAGCATCCATTTTACAGATGAGGAAGGAAGGGAAGGCTTAGAGAATTTAGGCAACTCGGCCAAGTCCCACAGCTAACCTAGGATGCAGAGTTGGGATACTCAACCATTTTTGTCTGACTGCAAAAGCCACCTTTCCACAGCATCACCCTGAGTTTAGGGGCGAGACAAACCTTATCTTTTATCTGAATCTCATTTCAGAACCAAGACCTAGAGTCACACAACTTCTGCTTGAATGTCTCTGATGACAGGGTCCAAGCAGCCCATCCCTGTCTCTGTATTCTTTTTAAATTGTGGTAAAATACACATAATATAAGATTTACTATTGTAACCTTTTTAGATGTACAGTTCCGTGGCATTGAGCATGTTTACATTGTTGTGAATCCAGCTCCAGTACTTTTTCATGATCTCAAACAAACTCCACATTCATTAACCAACAATTCCCTATTTCCCTCTACCCAAAGCTCCTGGCAAGCACATGTCTACTTTCTGTTTTGATGAATTCAACTACTTTAGGCATCCCATATAAGTGGAGTCATACAAAGGTGTACTTCTGTAACTGGCTTATTTCACTTATCTTTATCCTTGAGGTTCATCGTGTAGTCCTATGGGTCAGAATTTCCCTCCTTCTTAAGGCGGAATACCTCCCATTTTATGCATAGCCCACATTTTGCTTATCCTTTCATATGTAGATGGGTTTCTTTGGGTTGCTTTCACCTTTTGGCTATTGTAAATAATGCTTCCATGAACAAGTGCGTGCAAATGAAATATCCAATCAAGTCCTTCCTTTCAACTCTTGTGTGTATGTGCCCACAAGTGGAATGGCCAGCTCATACAGTAATTCTATGCTTAATATTTCAAGGACACCCCACAACTACCACTCTTTGGACTCCCTAATTTCCACAGCACTAAATTCACCTCCAGTCTCTCATCCATGTTCCAGAGATGCCCTGGCTGCTTTCTCCTAGACCCAACCATCCGAGGGGGAGGCTTTTGATTCCTTAGACTTTGGAAGGAACCCAGTGCTTGTGATCACCTAGTTGGTCTTGCTGTTTGTCAGGGAAAATTCAGGCCCTTCACACACTTCTCTCTGAGGCATCAAGCTGCACCCTCAATCCCCACGCCCTGGAGCAGGTATCTTTGGCTTTATCCACTTTGCATCCATATCTCTATCTTCTGGGGAAAACACCAGGATTGAGGCAGTCCTCTTGAGGCACTGTGGTCAATCTTCAGGGACCAAGGGCTCTGCCCTTCCCCAACTAGGGGCTGGGCATAATTGAGGCTCCCTCTCTCTCCCAACCCTCTCTCTCTCTCACTCTTGCTCCCTCTCCCGCTTTCCCCTCCCTTCCCTTTCAAACTGGACAGACAAAGGTAAGGTCAACACTTGGCACCCATCTCATGCCAGCAGAGTTTTCCTGAAGTAGCTGCCTATTAATTCCTGTCACCTGGATCTCACTTTCTTCAGCCTTTCCTGTGATTCTCCCAACACACTTCAATTTCTGTGCAAGTTAATCAGACCCAGTGAACTGTGCACATTGCACTCTCGGCTGCAGAAGGAAAGGGAAAGACACCCTTCTCTTAGCTGAAACCTGGTTCTGCAAGGCATAGATCTATTCCCCTCTGCACCGCCAGCACTCCTTCCTGTCATTCCTGGATTATATAAGGACAGAGCTGACACCAGACATGTTCTTTCCTGCTTGGTAGCCAGGGAAGGGCACATACCTGTCTCCCAAGGGCAAGACCTAGGTGGCCACCTCTTCCACGTCCCTCCCATGTGGCCACCGTGTTGGGCAAGCCAGCAGGGCTGCAGTGAATGTTTACTGAATTGACTTGCAGAGAGGTGGGCGGGATCCTACGCAATTTGGGTTTTCCTCTGCTTAAACAGACAGTCAACTAGTTAATTAACTGATTCAAGAAGTGGGGGATTGACAGCATTTTTGAAAAGCGCATACACTGACAGAAGCCAGGCTCAGATGAATGCAAAGGGAAGAAGCTTTGTTGAACACTTCCCAAGGAATGACAGGAGAATGTTGTAAAATGAGTCTAGATAGTTCAGTGATATCCGCTCCACTGCCGTGCAAGACACAGCCCACTGCATCATCCCCACTTGATTCTGTCTGTGCCCTGCCCCTTTAGAGAACAGACATGTTACAACAGACCTGATTGTGGAGCAGCAGGTTGCAGGGGAATTACCCAAGATATTACACAGAAAATGCTGAGCACTGAACGTGGCCACCCAGTGATGACCAATATGGTAATCATCATAGTTGTCATCATCACTATGGAAACCCAGTGGGAGCTGCCCAGCCTGGGATATGGGGGAGAGGCCAGCATACACCAGCCAGCCTTGCCTTCCAGACCCTTTCCTAAGTGGTATTCAGTCTGTATGCAGGCAAGAAGCAATGGCCAGGGACGTTCTAATATCATCTGCTGACTTCCAGCCCAGGTTCCCCCAGAAGCAAGCCAGTGGCTGCAGTCTTTGACTTCTGTCTCTGATTGTTCCTCTTAGATGCCTTCCCGGAGGAATGAGACATCATAAAGGCTTAAAGGATAAGACTGAGCCAGCATGGACATAAGGGTGAGAGTGAAGAGTCCGTAAAAGAAAGTTAAGTGTCTCAGGAGAGACTCCAGTCAGGGGTTGTGCACACGGCATGATTGTGGTCTGGAGACACTGGGTTTGGAGACATGTGGACCAGAGCCTAAACCCTGGCGTGTGTCAGCACTGACACTTAGAGAAATCACTCTGCCCCTCTGAGTGTCAGTCTCCCCTCTAAAACCAGTGATAAAATACTTACTCCAAACAGATACTAGGTGGAGTCAATGAGGCCACATATTTTGAAGCCCCCAGTAGAGTCTGGCACATAGAAATAGCTTGATGAGGGTTGGTCTTTATTCTTCCCTCATGTATCAGTTCTGTGGCCCATGTCTTATAACATCTGGATCCAGGTTTTAGAAGACTGTTATGGCCAGGTGAGAGCTGGAGCTAGAGGGCAGCCTGAATCTGAGGTTGCAGTGATAGGAAGAAACCCACCTGGGCCCATGGACCTGAGCTTGGCTAAGTCTCCCCTAAGGAGCAGCCCATGGTGAGTGGCAGCCATGGAGCCAGGTATTGGGGGTGGGGGTGGCAGGGAGGGACAGTGACCAGCTATGCATTCCTGTGGGAGAGTCCCACAGAGGCCCAGACTCGCCAGACATCTCAAACCTGAGCAGTTCAGAGGGACTCTTGCTGGCACCCCAATCTCAAGTAGTCCCTCTCAGCAGAGTCACCCTCTTATACATCATTATATTCTTGCTTTCTGGTTTTTGCCTGTCTCCCTAACAGGAAGGGAAGCTCCTGTTTCTCAGTGAGTTTCCAGCAACAATCACCATGCCGGGCACAGGGCAAAAGAGCAATAAATGTGTATCGAATAAGTCAATGAATGAGCTGAAAGCCATGGTTCCGAGGACCGCCTGTGTGGGTCTCAGTTCTCCCAGAGCAGAACCTGAGACAAGGACTCAACTGTAAGTTGTTTATTTGGGAGGTGAAAAAACCACCGGTAGGTGGATGGGTGAGGCAAGGAAGAAAAAGAGCCAATAAATGGCATCTTATCAAGCAATTTGCCCTGTGGGTGACTAACGACAAATCCCAATGGGGAATTTCACTGTAGGAGCCTGCACAGGACACAGCCCCGAGCCCTCTTGCAAGAGGGAGGGTATGTTAGTCCATTCTCATGCTACTAAAAAAGACATACCCAAAACTGGGTGTTTTATAAAGGAAAGAGATTTAATTGACTCATAGTTTAGCATGACTGGGGAAGTCTTAGGAAACTTACAAACATGGCAGTAAGGGAAGCAAACATGTCCTTCTTGACATGGCAGCAGGAGAGAGAAGAATGAGTACTGAGCAAAGGGGGAAGCCCCTTATAAAATCATCAGATCTTGTAAGAACTTACTCATTATCATCACTCGTGAGACTAACATGGGGGAAAACACCCCGTGATTCAATTACCTCCCACCAGGTCCCTCCCATGACATGTGGGGATTATAGGAACTACAATTCAAGATGATATTAGGGTGGGAATACAGCCAAACCGTATCAGAGGGGCAGCCACAGTGTTTCTCCATCAACTCCCGGCACTTGTGGGTAGAGGATGCCTCCTTGTCGGAGAGCAGGGAAACTGACTGCCATGCTGTTGTCTGGACTCCAGTGCCCTAAGAAATGTCTCAGGTACTGAAGTGCATGCTCAGCAGGTGGAACTGAGGCTATATGCACAGAAGAGACCAGGGCAGGACAGTATCTGCTTGACCTCCTCACTGTGAGATTAGAGGAATGTGAGTGTGAGGAGCAGGGAAATGAGTGTTTAGGGCTACAAAGTGCAAGTCAGTGAAGTGATTTTCTGGGAGAAAGAAAGAGCTCCTAAAGTTATTCCTGGTGCCCGCATCTGCTCCACCTCTGCCAGGGACTTCTTGGGAGTCAGGGCCACCTGCCTCTCTATCTCCATGTGGAATGACACCTTTCAGGGGTGCTGCTCTTCACAGCCTGTTTGGAGATGTCCTCTGAGGGCCCTTCTCCCTGGTCATGCTGCATTGCTAGGCAACCTCACATCTGTCTGTCCCAAGACTGTGTTCCCACTGGATGGTTCACCCATGAGTACACTCATTTGCTCATGTCTCCTCCAGGCCTTTTCTGAGATAACAGGACAAGTCAGAGAAGTGTTCCGGCTTCAGATGCCATGGGGTTCGCTTCAGCTTCTTAAAAGATAGCATGCAAACAGGGGAGGCTTTTGGCTAAATCTTAAACTGTGACTAATGCTAATTAACCTCTTTGTGTTTTCTGAAAGAAAGTTCGTGGGGACAGGGGGACTAAAATGTTGCCCAAATGGCAATGTCGCTATGACTGCTAGTACCAGGCCTCAATTTTGGTCAGTGTAGGACTTAGAACTTTTCCTTGGGGAGCAACAGGTTTCTTGATCATCCTTATGGAGAAGGCCAATGTACAATAATTTCTCATGGGACAGAGTCATGAGCTGGCCTTAAACTATGAAGCAAGCCAACAGAAACTTAATTCTTCATGGCAACGTTATTCCTGATAGTCAATGTCTGTCTACAATTGCATAGATACACATTTTATGGTATAGTTATACTGTAGCATTTTCTACAGCAATGCAAATGAGTGAATTACAACTACATGAAACAACATGGAAAATTTCCCAAACAAAATGTTGACTGATAGAAGCCAGACACGAAGGAGTACATACATACTGTATTTGATACTATACGATCTCCTGCATATCAATTAAAAACAGGTGAAAGCAATCTACAGTGTTACAAGTTGTGGTGGTTTTAAAATATTTCTGCAAAATGTTTGACATTCCTCGCTTTGAAAGATGGAGCCTCATTACCTCTTCTTCAGGATAGACTGGACTTAGTGACTTGCTTCTAAAAAAGTAAAATGTGGCAGGAGGTGATATCATGTGATTTCTAAGGTGGGCTTCACATGACTCTCTGGAGGAAGCTGGCTGCCATGTTGAAAGGAAACTCAAGCAGCCTTTAGTGAGGCCCCACTAAAGGGAAAGAAATAAAGGCCTACAAACAACCATCCCCAAATGAAAAGCCCTGTGAGTGAGCCACCTTGGGAACAGTTTCTCCATCCCCAGTCGGGCCTTCAGATTATTATAAGCCTGGTTTATATTTTCACTACAACCCTATGAAAGACTCCAAGTCAGAACCATCCAGCTAAGCTGCTCCAAAACTCCTGATCCATAGAAACTGTGAGAGATAGTAAACATATACTGTTGTTTTAAGCAACAGAGAACTAATCCAGATATCAGAATACTTCCTCTGGGTGAGAAGGAGTACCAACTGGAAGTGGGCCTAATGAGACTTCTGAGGGTACTGATGATGTTATTCTGTGATGTGTGTGCTGATTTCATGGATGTATTTGGTTTGTGAAAAGTTATTCAGTTATGTGCTTATGTTTTGTGTACTTTATTTATTTTAAAATAGTGTATTTGAAATAAAATGCAGCAAAGATTTATTTGTACATTTTGCCAAGAATTGGTTGCATTTTCAACTCTTTTTCCTTAAGAGTAGATGGGTTTAATGTAGATATTTTCCTTCTTTTGTTAAATTAAATTTTATTTTAAGTTCCAGGATATATCTGCAAGATGTACAGGTTTATTACATACATACACATGTACCATGGTGGTTTGCTGCACCTATCAACCCACCACCTAGGTATTAAGCCCTGCATGCATTAGCTATTTATCCTGATGCTCTCCCTCCCCCCGCTACCACCAACAGGTCCTAGTGTGTGCTGTTCCCCTCTGTGTGTCCATGTGTTCTTGTTGCTCAGCTCCGACTTATAAGTGAGAACATGTCGTGTTTGGTTTTCTATTCCTGTGTTAGTTTGCTGAGGATAATGGCCTCCAGCTCCATTTATGTCCCTGCAAAGGACAAGATCTTGTTCCTTTTTATGGCTGCATGGTATTCTACGATGTATATGTAACACTTTTTCTGTATCCAGTCTATCGTTGATGTGCATTTGGATTAATTCCATGTATTTGCTATTGTGAATAGTGCTACAATGAACATACACATGCATGTATCTTTATAATAGAGTAATTTATATTCCTTTGGGTGTACACCCAGTAATAGCATTGGTGGGCCAAATGGTATTTCTGGTTCTAGGTCTTCGACACTGTCTTCCACAATGGCTGAACTAATTTACATCCCCCCCAACAGTGTAAAAGCATTTTTATTTCTCCACAGCCATATGCACATTACACTTTGATAAAAAGTTCAAAAGTATTTACCAAAAGGAAAAAAGAAAAAACATCTTTAACCACAGCACTGATGCCTGTTCAGTACAGTGGACTTACCATTCCCAGGAACTATTGCCAGGATAATTGGAGACACATAGAGATCTGATTTTAGGCAGCCTGAGTCTTGGACAAGTCTTACTAATTTCTTGCATGCAGCTTCCATGAAACCAAGACAAGGAAGTGTGTGGGAGAGACCCTGTGAACAGGCAATTGCCTTTGCCCTGACTTTCTATCTTAGACTGTTTTATTACTCTCCCCAAAACTAATAAAGTGAACTCAGGACCTTGGCTTCCCATCATTTCCAGAATGGGAGATTTTGAATCCAGCTAAACAAGCACAATGCGATGGATTCCCATCCTGAAAAACTAAGACCCTGAACCCAGGCTTGTGGGAACCTCAAGGTGTGGGGTGGCTGGAGATGACCAGTCTGGGAGCAGTCAAGCCTTCCTGCTTGCCAACATCACTGTCAGTGAGAACAGTCCATGCTGCCTTCATTTCATTTTCTCCCAAATTCCGTATTTCTACTAAAGCACTTTATCAACGTTGCAATCACTGTTATCATCACAGTTGACAGGTTGAGCTCATTTCTTATCTTTTTTTTTTTCTGTTTTATTCCCTTAAGCCTTTGAATGGCTTGGGTCCAAAGCTACACCGAGGAGGGCTTATTTCAATTTAATTCCATAGATCGGAACATTGATACATGTTTCATACCTATTCTAAATTCCTTTGTGAGTGCTGCATAGGGCCCAGCCACCTCCTGCATCTTCCTAATGTTCTTCTGCCACTTTCTCTTCCAGTCCTCCCCTTTATAAACCCTTCATCCACTCCAGCCAAGACCACCTATTCCATGTTGTCCTGGAATATTCCCACCTGTGTGATTTTTCTGATCTCATTTGATTTTCCAGCTGCTGTAGATCCTTCAAAATCCCATCATCATCCTTCCTGGCAGGAACCTTCCTTTATTCCTTTACTAAAAGTAGGAGTTCTCTTTGCAACCCTGTTCCAGGAAATCACTACCAGATCCTCTCTTTGGAGGTTTCTTTCTCTCTATAGGAAAGGGCTGCTTCCTTATCTCATCTCCCTACCAGAACATCCACTGCAGGGCAGAGGTGAGGGCAAGTTGATCTGAGTTCCTACATGGTCAATAAAAAACGAGAGATCCAGGAACCTGCCCACCAGGTGCCTGACTGACATTCCAAGAGTTCAGGGGTCTCCGTTTGCATTGCTCCAGAAGCTGACCCTGAACAAGAATCTGACTGTGCAGGTTTGTTACACAGGTAAACCTGTGCCATGGTAGTTTGCTGGACCTATCAACCCATGACCTAGGTATCAAGCCCCGCGTGCATTAGCTATTTATCCTGTGCTCTCCCTCCCCCTGCCCCCTGACAGGCCCCAGTGTGTGTTGTTCCCCTCCCTGTGTCCATGTGTTCTCCTTATTCAGCTCCCTGGGAAATGCTGGCAGGAATGTGACTGTGGTACAGACAGTTTTTCCACCTGTAAATGCACTGTGAAGATGGCCACCACAGTGATGCCTGGCGCCATGGGAGATGCTAGAAGGTTCCCGGTGGGGTGAGAAGGAAGTGCTGTGGTTCTCTGCAACTCCCAGCAGTCATTGGCTGAGGGCTGCTGCTGGGAGTGTTCCTTCATTGGCACATCCCACCTGTTGTGTACAGGCAGAGTAGCCTTCAGTGCTCCTGAAAAAAAAAAAAAAAAAAGCCCCAAGACACAGTGATGCAGACACTGGCACTGGGTGTCGGAATGGGTCAGCCCATGCTGGACTGGTGATGCGGGGTGGGACTTGGTGACCCTGGGCTTATCTCACAGAGTTCACAAAGATTTATAGGAACACAGATGAACGGGACCTCACACACTAGGGCCAGGCCTCCTCCCCAGCAGACAGACGAGTGGGGTCTGTGCAAACCATGGTCTCCAGTCAGAGGAGTTTCTCCCCTGCCCCTCTTCTGTCCTTTTCTGTTAACCTTTCTTTTCCCACGGAAGTCAGCAGGCCATCCGTCAGAAAGATCCATCCGAGGAAAGTAGGGGTGTGCTGATGAGCACCACAGAGCCCAGCCCCTCTCACAGGACTGGCAGACCCTTAGAGGGACAGTCACTGGGTAGCTTGCCACTGATCTGTAATTACAGCTTGGTGGGAGCCTCACAAGAGCCAGTTACTAGGGCTTCAGCTGAATTCCTAAATTTCCACTTGGTACACCCTCACTGTGTGCTACCTTGTGTGTTTGATACCATACAATATTTACTTCTGGTATTTCTTCAACTAGAACTCATACAACCAGTAAGAATACAAAAAGCACTTTGGGAGGCCAAGGTAGGAGGATTGCTTGAGCCTAGGAGTTTGAGACCAGCCTGGACAATGTAGTGAGACCCCATCTCTATTAAAAAAAAAAAAGAGAGAGAGAGAGAAATTAGCTTGGCATGGTGGCATACACCTGTGGTCCTACTTGGAAGGCTGAATTGGAGGACTGGTTGAGCCCAGGTGTTCAAGGCTACAATGAGTCATGATCACACCACTGCACTCTAGCCTGGCTGACAGAGTGAGACTCTGTGTATCGGGAATAAATAAATAAATAAATAAATACACCCCACAAAACCTCAATACAAATGGTAAAATCATTGAAATCAAGAGCCAAAGTATTATCTGTCATGCACTCATGGTTCTTCTTTAAAGTAGGCATTGAAACTTGGTACTGTATGTTGAAGAGTCTCTCCAAAGGCATTGAAATCAACAGCCGTGTGGTGTATCTGGAATGTTTGGAGGCAAAGAAAATCCCAAGCAATGAGAAATCCCACTGTGTGCATTTGTCTTCTATTCTGGAATCATTGTAAATATCATACACAGATGAAAATGAATGTTGTTAGAGTTTTTTTGATAATTTTTTATAGGTCAGAAGAAGAACTAAAATTATCTTATCTTTGGAATGTCCCTGATAGGAAAAGTGGTTTCTTTGTTCCCTCCTTCACAATGTGCCACCACCACAGGGGAGGAAGCTTGAGACATGTCTTGAAAGTGGCCTCAGATGTTAACTGTTCTACCTTTTCCCCAAAGGTGGCCAAACGTGAAGATGAAAGCCAAGAGGTTGCCTTCAAGGGAAGGGTAGGTGGAATGACTCGTGGGACCTACTGGTCATTGTGGCTAGTAGCTCACACAGGGGGGGAAATGTGAACTCTACTTTTCATGATTGTGCAGATTCATGATGGTGCAGAGGCTTAGAGCCAAAGATCCAGCCCAGTACCAAATGGACATCCAATCTGAAGCCATATGTGCCGATTCAAAACTTTCAGTGAAGTTCTAAATCCTTGGGTCATGGCCAGATCCCAGTAGCCTTGACTTTTCCTCATCAGATATACCTGAAACATGTGAAGCTGAGTAACTGTCTTTCACCCATCACTGGACACATCTTCCTTACCCTGGAGGGTGGTAAAAGGTTCTTGGTTGCTGGGCACAGTGACTCATACCTGTTATCTCAGCACTTCAGGTGACTGAAGTGGGAGGACTGTTTGAGACCAGGAGATCAGCTTGGGCAACACTGTGAGATCCTATCTCTACAAAAACTAAAAAGAAATTATCCAGGCATGGTGGTGGGCATCTGCAGTCCCAGCTACTTGGGAAGCTGAGGCAGAAGAATCTCTTGAGGCCAGGAATTCGAGGCTGCAGTGAGCTATGTTAACACCACTAAACTCAAGGCCAAGTGACAGAGCAAGACTTTGTCTCAAAAAAAAAAAGTTATTTGCAAGATGCCCAGAGAAGTTGCTGCTGGTTACTCTGGCTCAGGTGCTCAGTCCACAGACTCTCCTGATCATGACTATATGACAGTCTTTGAGGTCAAAGGAAGCAGCTCTGGCCAGTCTCCACTGTACTAGAGAGTCTTAAAACATTGTTGGGCAAACACACACCGTGGCCTGGCCTGCTTGTTCTTCTAGGGCACTTGCACTGATTTCTAAGGAGGAATCAGACAAGATCTTCTGGGAGGGGCTGGTCTTACAGGAATAAGAGTGTGGCCTCAAATCGTCACATCACAAGCTAGATGTTTCAGTCCTACATTGTGTTGAGGAGGGCCTTATGGCTGGGCCATGAGAGGTGTTCTAAAGTCCAAAAGGATATGGAAAGAAAGATGGAGAAACTCAGGCCAGAAAAGAAGCTTAGAAGGTTTTCTTCACTCCCAATAGATGGTGAAGAGCCTCTGTGGTTTTGCATTTCAACTTGCGAAATACTGGTGACATGAAGTGTAAGACACACAATCACTTCTAGGAGTGAAGTTTCCATACTCAGGTTCACATTGTCATCCTGAATTGCTCTCATCTTTTTTTCTCTTTAGGGAACGGGAAGAATCTGGACTGTCTTTCCTTCAGTTAGGCTCAGCAAAGTATCTATTGGGAAGAGTACCACCTAGAAGGTCCACCCACTGCCAGAATTCAGGGGCCCTATAGAGATGAATTTAGCCAATCTGGCCTTTAAGGGGTTCTCAGTTTCTCAGTCTAGGAGCTGGAAAGATTAGATGAATGCGCAGTGGACTCCAGACAACAACATGGACTTCCTGAAACACTCTTCCTTTCTCATCCATAGTTCTCAGCCCCGAAGCCATCCTCTCCAGAGGTCATCCTCATGAAGTTCTGCTATATCCTTAGGTCATGGCCAAGGCCCAGCAGACTTGACTTTCCTCATCAGATATACCCAAACATGAGAAGCGAGTCACCACTCACTGGACATGTCTTCCTTAACTTGGGAGAGGGGTAAAAGGGTTATTTGTTCACACAGCTTCCTATCACCAATCTTCCTGTCCTGCTGCCCTCTTCACTCCCATTGTGAGCATTTCACAATCTGAAATGCTGCGTGCACCTCACTGTTTACTCCCTCTCATACCCCTGAATGTGAATGTCCTAGGAGTAGTGATCACATCTGCCTGTCTGCCTTTCTCATTACTCTAAGAGAGCATGGGTTCTATGAAATGTGTCAAATGAACGAATCCAGGTACTTAATACAAATCTGCTAACGTACTTTGATTGAGCATCCAAATGGTTGGCATCATTGGTAACTCCTGCAAGAGATAAAGGAGAGAAAGCTTCTTGATTTCAGGACTGGCTTTTGCAGCTGGTTAGAGTTTGGACAGGCTAAGAGGAGAAGGTATGGAGTTAGAGGCAAGTAGAGGAAAGGAGACATGAATGCACAGAACATTTATGCAGAGTAGACTGTGGAAAAAGCCCTGCCTCAGGGAACAAGGTGAAAATCCTCTGGGACTGTGCCTTCAACCTGCAGCCCCTCTGAGAGCCAGTTCTCCATTTCACCGAAGATGTCAATGACCTGGCTGACATGTCTCAGAAGATTTATTGACATAAGAGACACCATTCTAAAGACTTGGCCCAGGATCACACGTCAAACCTGCAAGTTTGAAAGGATTAGAAACATACTTGGGGCACATATTTCATCTTGACTCTAGACTTAATTAAGATATTGCTAGAGCAATACCATAGACAAGCAAAGAGCTAGCACTTAATCCAGCCCTCCCCCATCCCTGTAAAAAATAAAATAAACGTGGAATGCATGGAGTGAAGTATTCATAATTATTTTATGCAGAAGGGGGGGAAAAAATGAATGAAGAGGTACCAGAAGCTCATGTCATCAATTTCACAGATTTAGGTTTAATCAGAGCACCTTTTAATGCTAAAACACCAGCCTCTTTATTCTAAGATGTTTGTAGGTATCATCAAATCAATATCAGTTGAAATACTCTTTAATGATGTGATCATTTCAAAATTAGACTAATTTTAATTAGCAACAAAAGCATTTTTGGAACAGAAAACCTGTAGCTTCCTCAGCTGATCCAGGCTTCTGCTAACATTAAGAGTTTTCCTAGAGGGGAAAAAAAAGGCAGGATTTAACTTCCAATGAATATTAATCCTAATTTTCCCCAGCACCCAAGTTACTCTCCAGTAGTAAGTTAAGGTCTTAAGAAAGCTCTTGACCTTTTAAAAGTCTCTGAGGTGCTGTTGGGGGCCTACTGAAATCTATTACATGTGTTCTTCCCAGATAGTCACAAGAAGGAAGGAGAAACTCGCCAGGAGCTTCTCAAGTCTAGAGTTCTTGACCATCCTGTGGATGGAATTCCACCCACTCCTGGCTTTCTCCATTCCATCAGTTTCCTACTTTCCCAGAGAACCATAACTGGAGGCTCGAGGACCAGATTCAGGTCTTGCTTAATCATGCTTCATTGTGCCACATGCTCACCTGATTGACCTACATGAGGCTTTTGTTTTTATTGTTGTTGTTAGCTTTGTTTTTTTGTTTCATTTTGTTTTGCTTTGTTTAGACAGAGTCTCGCTCTGTGACCCAGGCTGGGGTGCAGTGGTGCAATTTTGGCTCACTGCAATGTCCGCCTCCAGGGTTCAAGTGATTCTCCTGTCTCAGCCTCCTGAGTAGCTGGGATTACAGGCCATGCCTGGCTAATTTTTTGTATTTTAGTAGAGATGGGTTTTCACTGTGTTGCCCAGGCTGGTCTTGAACTCCTCAGCTGAGGCAATCCACACACCTCAGCCTCCCAAAGTGCTGGGATTACAGACCTGAGCCACCGCGCCCCACCTACCTACATGGTGTTTTTAGGGCAAAACTTGCATTAGCTGCCTTTATTTAAATATTCGGAAATTTTACCAAGAGCTAGCTTTCTTCCTCCTTTGATAAGCTGATAGATCTGAGTTGTAACACTTGGTCTCCTCTCCAGCACACCTTTCCAACAGAGCCTTGATTCTGCTGTGTTATTTTCCTAGCCTTGGAAACATCCATAGCCTTCTAAGCCAATCTGCATGGCTTTCTTCTGGGGTCTGTTATTGGTCCAAATGTGGCAAGTGACGTGGGTGCCTTCAATCAGAATGGAGGAAACAACTTACAATGTCCTGTAATTGGAGAAACAGTTATTCTTGTTCACCTGGAAAGAGAATGAGAGCATGCAGTCCTGGCTGTAATGGACCACCAGCCAGCAATCACATGCACGGTCAGTCAGAGGATGGCGCCAAAGCCGACCTCAAATAAAGAAAGACCCAGACTTCCAGGGGATTTATTAAGCTCTGCTAGAATATGCATCAAGTCCGGTATCTCTGAAGATCCAGTGATGTGAGAGAAAAACAATTCTGCATGTGTGAACTCAGTTGGAGTCAGCACATGTACTTTTGGCTGCTAGAGCAAACCTAATCGTAGGCTGGGAAAATGACCCACGTCTCTCCCTGTCATACGTACCAACTACGGCACCCATAGGCAGAGTTTCACCCCCCTGACACCTGGGCTGAGTTCTTTGATGTTCATCTTTATGCTTGCAATGTTGCATTTACACATTCTAAGAAAGGCATCCTTAGGCAATTTCATCATTGTGCAAATATCATAAGGGAAACGTACACATAGGTAGATGGCAGAGCCTGCTACACACTTAGGCTGAGTGTGATAGCCTATGGCTCCTAGGCTACAAACCTGTACAGTATGTTACTGTACTAAATACTATAGGCATTTGTAATATCATGGTAAGGATTTGTGTATTCAAACATATCTAAACACAGAACACATACGGTAAAAATAGAATATGAAACATAAAAATGATACTCTTGTATAGAGTCCTTACTATGAATGGAATTTGCTCTGGGTGAGTTAGTGAGTGTGTGGTGAGTGAATGTGATGGCCTAGGACATTACCGTACACTACTGTAGACTTAATAAGCAACAGGCCGGGCATGGTGGCTCATGCCTATAATCCCAGCACTTCGGGAGGCCAAGGCGAGTGGAACACTTGAAGTCAGGAGTTTGAGACCAGCCTGGCCAACATGACAAAGCCCTCTCTCTACTAAAAATACAAAAAAATTAGCCAAGTGTGGTGGTGTGTGCCTGTAGTCCTAGCTACTCAGGAGGCTGGGGGAGGAGAATTCCTTGAACCCAGGAGACAGAGATTGAAGTGAGCTGACATTCCTCTGGCCTGAGCAACAGAGCAAGGCAGTCTAAAAAAAAATAAAAGCCATGTACACTTCGGCTATGCCATATTTATAAAAAAAAATCAATTAATTGTGCTACAACATCACAATGGCATCACAATGGCTATGACATCACTAGGTGATAGGAATTTTTCAGCTTCATTAGAATCTTATGGGACCATCATTGTTTATGAGTCCATCATTGACAA